>NW_020956391.1:17806-40886 GCF_003031625.1 Empidonax traillii
CAGGGACGTGGCCGTGCCCGACCCTCGGGGCCCCCCTGCCTTTGGTGTCCCTGGCACGGAGCAGGAGGGGCATCTCCCACCTCCCAGCGCTCCCATCCCCTGCCTGGGAGCTCCCTCTGGGCCCCAGCACAGCTGCAGGGGTGGGCCTGGCACACCAGCAGCGCTGATGCATTTCCTTTCCACAGACCAAAGCCATTTGTTCCACATCCATCTCTGTTTCTCCTTTTTCCCTGTTTTTCCCGTCTCTGCACGGCCGTGAGGGCTGGCAGAGCACCCCGGGTCCCCCATGGGAGAGAAGGTGACAAAACACCTCCACCAAATTTGAGTGAAGAGCTAATCCAACCTGAAAGCTTTGTCTTCCTTTTTTATCATCTCTCTTCAACAATAATCTGGCAATAATGAGAAAATTCTATTTTCCACAGAGGAACAGAAGGCTGTTGCAGGCACTCCAGGACAAGGGAATGTTTCAAAATGAATTCAGTAAAATATATGCATATTAACAGCAGATGAAACTCTGTGGCTCAAACTGTTCTGTCTTCTTGGGAGGGGGGGAAATGGGATGGTTCCCACTGGAGGATGTGCCATGGATGGAGTGATGGAGTGATGCACTTCACTCCTGAGAGAGAAGTAACAATGTGTTTATTTGAAGTTTGATTAGTCTGGAGAAAAGGAGGCTCAGGGGGGACCTTCCAACTCTCTCCAGCTCCCTGGCAGGAGGTGTAGCCAGGTGAGGATCCTTCTCCCAGGAAACGAGGGACAGGACAAGAGAAAACAGCCTCAGGTTGCACCAAGGGAGGTTTATGCTGGATATTTTCGAATATTTCTTCCCCAAAAGGTCTGTCCAGCCCTGGCACAGCTGCCCAGGGCAGGGTGAGTGCCCACCCCTGGGGGGATTCCAAAGCCCTGTGGATGTGGCACTTGGGGCTGACAGGGGGTTGTGATGGCCTGGGCAGTGCCAGGGATGGTTGGACTCGATGGGCTCAGACCTTTTTCCAGCCCAAAAGCTTCCATGATCCTGTGAGTCCATAGATGCATTTACACACGTTATTTTATCCCAAACCTGGCTCGAGACTGTGGGTGCTCAAATTAGGTTGGTCAGATCAGCCCCTGGCTCTTTCATTGTTTGTGTCTCCCCCAAACCCACTTTGAGTTGGATTCAACCACCACAACCAGACCTGTTGTTACCACCACTGGTGGCTGTCACTGGAGCAGGGTTTTGGGAAACAAAGGTCAGGATGGGAGGAACACACTGTCACAGGCAGGTACTTACAACTCCTTTAGTCATTTCAGGCCAAGATGTATCTCCTGTTCCTGTGCTGGTTCCAAACCTGTACCCTGTAGAGCAGCAAAGGACCAAAAAAAAAAGGTGTTTGGAAGAACTCATTTTCATGCTCTGCAGGCTCCAACCTTGTCTCCAAAAGCCAAGGTTGATGTGTCCCATGCCAAATTAAGTGGAAGATGTCTGCAGTAATGGAAAGGGTAGCATTCCATGAAAATGCCCACTTTGGAGTTAAAGACACCGTGGTTTATTAGCTATGCAAAAATGACAATGTCAGGGTAACTTTACAAGGGAAGCTTTTGTTTCCTTAAATGCTCAAAGAAGACCTGGCTGAAGATTTTCGTGATTTGTTACCTGGCTACCCCATTTCAGTTAAAAATTGCCCCAGCAAAAACAAACCCTTTCTCCTAAAACGTGAGGGCAGCATCTCCCAGTGGGGGGACAGAGCAGAGAGGAGTCCCCAGAGCAGCACCAGGGCAGAGACACCCACAATTGCATGAGAGGCAGCAGCAGACATTTCCCCAAGATTTTGCTTCCCAACACAGAATAAAGGACCTTCCAGACCTGCTTGTGATGTTTGACCTATTTCCAGGAATTCCCTTGCCTCAGGACTCGTTCCCAACCTGCATGGCCAGAGGAGCAGCCAGGGGAGGGCAGGGGAAGGGAGAGCCCCAGGCTGGGGGAAGCAGGAGTTGAGTGCAGTCCCTGAGTTATTTGGGGTGAATCCCACAGGGACAGTCCCAGTCCATCCCTGTGCAGACCCAGTTCCTCTCACTTCAGAGCACAGGGCAGAGGGAAGGAAAGGGCAAATGATATTTTAGTGCACATTTCAAGTGGAACTGTGCATGAGGAAACAGAGAAAGGGAGCAGATTCAAGCTCGTTGCCAGCCACAATGATCTGCAGAGGACATTTAATCATGGTCTCCCTTCCAAAGGGAGAACAATATTAGAAATCTGCGAGGCCTCAGATTTGCATCTGAGTCCAATCTGCTTCCCCTTCCCCATCTCCATCCCCCTAAATCTTTTATGGGGTTCATTAAAAAGTGTTGCTCACTACCAGAGTCAAAACAAATAAACTTGTGCCCATTAACAAGTGCCTGGAGCACAGCAGGAGTCAGGCAGATCCATCAGAACCCTCATGCAGAACAGATCTGCTTGCAGTGGGAGCTGAGCTGGGGAAGGAATCCAGCCCTCTAGAGCTCTCCTAAAAAACAACCTCCTTCTTCCTCATGTCCCGTGCTGACCCCTGCCCTGGCTCCCACAGCTCAGCCCCATCAGCTCTTGCACTCCCCAGTTATTACAAAACTAATTCGAGCACAGTGTCCAGAGCAGGATGAGGAATCACAGAATCCTGGAATGGTTTGGGTTAAAGCCCATCCAGTGCCACCCCTGCCATGGGCAGGGACACCTTCCACCAGCCCAGGCTGCTCCAAGCCCCGTCCAGCCTGGCCTGGGACACTCAGGCTGTGCCCCAGCACAGATCTTGGGGCTGTTGGCACCTCTGGCTCAGCTCCTGGGGACAGCTAAAGCCCAGGTTTTGAGCCAGCTTAGCATCCATCACCCAGGATGAAGAAAAACCCCCGGCATTATCTTTGCCTTATTTCCCATGCAGGCGACAAGAGTGATTCCTCTGCTCGGGGCCAAGCAAATTACACACGATAGAGGATTGCAGATAAAATACTGGGCTGCATTCAAAACTCACTTTCAATTTTAATGCATTTGAGGCTGAGCTGGCTGCTCATGGGGAAAGAAATAATAGAGCCAGGCAGCCTGGTTGGATGTGCTTAGAGCAAAGCAGGAGCCTGAAGGGCAAACAGGTTTGGTTGGGGCTGCTCCTGCTCCCCTGAGCTTTCCCCTGGAGGAAGGGGAAGGTCCAAGGGCTGGATCCCTCTGCTCTGGAGCCAGGCTGGGACAGCTGGGGGGGTCACCTGGAGAAGAGAAGGATCCAGGGAGACCTGAGAGCCCCTTGCAGGGCCTAAAGGGGCTCCAGAAGAGCTGGAGAGGGACTGGGGACAAGGGATGGAGGGACAGGACACAGGGAATGGCTTCCCAGTGCCAGAGGGCAGGGATGGATGGGATATTGGGAAGGAATTGCTGGCTGGGAGGGTGGGCAGGCCCTGGCACAGGTTGGGCAGAGAAGCTGTGGCTGCCCCTGGATCCCTGGAAGTGTCCAAGGCCAGGTTGGAGCACCCTGGGCTGGTGGAAGGTGTCCCTGCCCATGGCAGGGGTGGCACTGGAGGGGCTTTCAGGTCCCTTCTCACGGAAACCACCCTGGGATGATGATTCTCTGATGACATGTATGGACAGAGGTACAGGAACCACACTTGGTAGAGCTGTAGTAAGAAATGGACTTTGAGGTTTAAACTGTCCAGGTTAGAGGACCCCGGGCCAGTTTGGAATGTTTCTTCCTGGACAAGATAAACTGGTTCCTCCACAGAGTCCCAGGATCCCAGACTGGTTTGGGTTGGAAGGGACCTCAAAGCCCATCCAGTGCCACCCCTGCCATGGGCAGGGACACCTTCCACCAGCCCAGGGTGCTCCAACCTGGCCTTGGACACTTCCAGGGGTGGAATAATGTAGGAATGGTGGGACACCCGTGGCATCCCCACAGCTGAGAGAATATTCCAGCCTGTCCCACCACCAGCTGCTGGCACTGGGCGGGGTCTGAGCAGCCTCCCCTGCCTGCACACACCAGCCCTGTGCCACCCTTTGGATTCAGCTTCCCATATTTTTAATTGAACCCCTCCTCCTGCCTGCTCACACACCTCTTCCAGAATCCTGATATTTATCTAACGTATTGAAAAATTATTTTAATTTTCAGGATTTTTTTCCCCCCTCTCTCCCTCCCTGGCAACCTGGCACAGATAACAAAGCCATGAACAATTCTCATTCATTTCATGCATTTCTGAACATCATGGCAACCACTGTCAGAAAATTTAATCATGTTGCTTTCATAACATTTATTTTGCATATTCCCGCAGTCGCTCCGCCGAGCGTGGCCGTGGCAAACGTGGCTTGCCTGAAGTCATATGCAAAAGATAGTCCAGCACTTCATCAACATTTGATACTGAAAAAGACCTGCAGAAATAAAAGCTGAGAATATAAACGGGAAGCAGTCATTGCACCCTTCTGCTGCACTTAATTTAAAGTTCCCTTGTGGGGAACAGGCTGGGATCTGCTTTTCCTGCTCGTGGGAAAGTGAATCTCGAAGGGATCTTGGAATCACAGGGTGGTTTCAGTGAGAAGGGACCTCAAAGCCCATCCAGTGCCACCCCTGCCATGGGCAGGGACACCTTCCACCAGCCCAGGCTGCTCCAACCTGGCCTTGGACACTTCCAGGGATCCAGGGGCAGCCACAGCTTCTCTGGGCACCCTGTGCCAGGGCCTGCCCACCCTCCCAGCCAGCAATTCCTTCCCAATATCCCATCTCTCCCTGCCCTCTGGCAGTGGGAAGCCATTCCCTGTGTCCTGTCCCTCCATCCCTTGTGAAAATTCTGTCTCTGCAGTTCATGTGATAAAACTTCTCCTCAAACTGATTCCACCCCTGTCAGGTGTGAAAGTGCCTGTGGGTGCAGAACCAGCTTCACTCCCTCACTGAGCAGGTAATAATACAGGAAAGATTGCAGACCTCCAGCACCATCTGTGCACCTGCACTGCTCAGCACCACTAATTAATTCCATCTCGAGGAGCCTTCTGGACCAGCCACGGGGACGTGCAGGTACCAGCCACAGTCCCAGACCACTTCTCCTTCGAGGCAATTCATTTGTGTTTGACATTTCAGAGCTCTCCGGCTTCGTAAAATTTATTTCTGACTTGTTTCATGTAAATCAAATTGCATGAGACTTCTGCCTTCAGATTATAAATGATCACATTAAACCAGAAGATGCTCTTGGCCACAGCCAGTTGAAAAAAGCAATTTTGTACAGTTGATGCTCTTTTTTTTTCTTTTTTTTTCCTTTTTTTTTTTTTTTTTTTTTTTTTTTTTTTTTTTTTTTTTTTTTTTTTTTTTTTTTTTTTTTTTTTTTTTTTTTTTTTTTTTTTTTTTTTTTTTTGTGAACAGACAGCTTTGTATATTCCCAAATCAAGCCATTTGCACACAGTGCTATGATGAGGTCCCACCTGGAATATGGCATCCAGCTTTGGGGTCCAACAGCAGAAGGATGTGGAGTTGTTGGAGCTGTTGGAGCTGCTCCCAGTGCTGGAGCCCCTCTGCTCTGGAGCCAGGCTGGGAGAGCTGGGGGGGTTCCCCTGGAGAAGAGAAGGCTCCAGGGACACATTAGGCTCCTTCCAGGGCCTAAAGGTGCTCCAGGAGAGCTGGAGAGGGACTGAGGACAAGGCATGGAGGGACAGGGTGAGGAGGAATGGATGTTCTCCTTTCCTACTTGTAACCACCATACCCCTTCACTTCCAAAACAAACGTGATTTTTGCAGCAAAACCAACCCCCAGCAGCTGGATGAACAATGACAAGAAGGTCTTTGCTCCCTCTTTCTATTTTCCTTCTTCCCTCCCCCTGGGTGGACCTTGCACCAAGCTTGGCAGAGCAGAGAGGAACCCGAGGGTGCCCCCCACACGGGGCACAGGGCTGGGCACCAGGCACTGCCAGTCCACCAGTGATGCCTCAGGATCGTTTCTCCAGCGATGTTAAGACTCAGTATGGGCAGATACTGGTGGGGTTCAAAGGGCTGGCTGGTGATGTCCTCCAGGATGCCACAGCTGGGACACAAAACACTCCAGAACCATCCCCGTGCCTGGGAAGGGCTTTGGGAGCTCGGGCCGTGGGGCCAAGTCAGTCCTTCGGTCACCCCTGGGGGAGGCTGCTCTGAGCAGGGATCTGAGTAACATCTGTGTCCTTTCCTGCCATCATCCAGGTGGGATCACCCCTGGAGAGGGACTCCAGGCCCAGTGGGTGCCTGTCCAGCCCCTGCAACCCCCTGGAAGGCAGGAGAGGGGGGAAGACCGGGCTGCCCCTGCCCCCCTCCCTCTGCTCCGGTCCTGGGGCTGCCTGGGCTGCTTTGTTGTCGTTGTTTCCTTTGATTACGCTGGGAAATCTCTCCCTGAGCTGGAGGTAATTAATTGGCAGAGCAGCCTGGGCACTCAGGAGCTGGGTAGGAATAAATGCAGGAGGCCAAATTAGCTTCAGCATTTTTAAGTAGCGAAAGTGCAAAGGCAAAAAACAACCAACCCGAGCCGACAGCAGCACCAACAAATATTCCCAGTGAGCCCTGTTTGCTGAGGGGCAGGGAGGGAGGAGGGGAGCTGGAGCAGCCCCTCAGTCTGGGTGGTTCTGGATCCACAGCTCCCAGCCAGGTCATCCAGAGGCAGATCCCAAACTCCAGGGCCAGCTGTGCCCATGGGCACCCACAGCCACGGCTCCAGCCCCTCCTGCCCTTCTGACACCTCCTTCTCAGGAATGACCAAAGTTTGGGCACCAAACTCATCGTTTGGGGGGGTTGTGTCCAAGGCAGGCCTGGCCGTGGCACTCAGTGCTCTGGGCTGGGGGATGAGCTGGGAATAAGGCACAGGGAGGATCCATGGGCTGGGAGGGCTTTGCCAGCCTCAGGGATTCTGGGATTCTGTCTTGGTTCCTCCTCTCCGAGCGCTCCCAGGGGGCATTCCAAGCAGATGATGCTCCTGCTGCATTGCCATGGAAAACTGGCACATGCAGGGAAATGTTTGGGCATCTCCCCCGGGGTGGCAGGACCGCTGTGACAGCTCTGGGCCAGCAGAGCCATCCCTGGGGGAGGAGGGGGAGCTGTGACCAACCTCTGGCAAACCCACAGCGCCAGGAACCCAGGGCTGGGAGCAGCTGGTACCCAGGATAGGATTCCAGCAGCACTGCCCTTCCCAGGGGCAGCTCCAGGCAGGAAAAACAGGCCCCTGGTGTGACACAGGAGAGATGGGAACAAGGGAGCAGCATCCTCTGCACAGGAACAGCAGGACTGTGCAGGCAGGGCTGGATAAATATGCATGTATTGATTATATAATATTATAATCACTGACACAAATCGTATTTTTACTTTCTCTTACTAACGTTTTGGGGTCAAAAGCGCCAAACACCTGCCTAAATTAGTGACTCTGACTGTGAAATCTCGGTCCTGAGCATCCCCTCAGCCCTGGCACTGGGGGGGTTCAGTGGCAGAGCCCCCTCACACGGGGGCAGAGGGACACCCCAAACGCTGTGTGGCTGTGGGGGGCACAGACCAGGCCAGGGGGGAGCTGCTGGCTTTGTGTTTAACCCTTTAATTCTGCTTTCAACACCTCTGAACCTAAGGAGTCTGTGCTGGGTCTGTTTGTCAAAGACCACAAGGGTCCCTGTCTCTTAATCAGGCTCTTCCAGCAACAGGATTTAATTATCTCCCCAGCTGGTTTCCCCTGCAGGTAAATAAAATCCCGGAATGCTTTGGGTTAGAAGGGGCCCTAAAGATCATCTACATCCAACCCCTGCCATGGCAGGGACACCTTCCCCTACACCAGGTGGCCAACGTGTCCCCCACCACCCTTTTCCCAGCTCAGCCCCGTGGGACACATCCCATTTCCAGCTTCCCTGCCTGCAGGAGCCAAACAAACCACACAAACCCCTCAGCAGCCTGCAATCAGCTCCAAAACTGTGCCAATCAAACCAGTAATGCAGGGAGCCTCTGGAGAGACAGAGACTGGCACTGCAAACAAACAGTGCAGACAGTGCTGAGAGAGGAACAGGGGAGAAAACAGGGGGGAATTGGAGGATATTTTTCTGTTTTCCCTCCCCTATGGCCCATATTGTTATTTGGGTGTGTTTTGGGGTGGACATGACCCACCCATGTGCTCTGGCACCCAGAAATCCCCCTGCCCTGGGCTGACCCCACAGGGTGGGCAGAGTGAGGGGAGATTCTGCCCCTCTGCCCCCAGGTGAGACCCCCCTGAGGGGGCTCCAGGGACTGCAGGGATGTTCAGCACCACGGTCAGCACTAAATTCCGAGGAAAATATTCCCTGTCTTAATTTGATCAGCCCTTGGGAAGGGATCAACAGGGCGACTTTTTTTGCCCCCAAGGCAGAAAACCAGAATTTCAATCCAAACTCATATTATTTCTTAATAAAACTCTTACTTCTTTCTTGAGGGCAACATTTAGGTGGCAACTTGGAGCAGGATAAAATGTCATCTGAGGTCCCCTGGGTGAGCAGGAATCCTCCCCAGCCAGACTGGAAATCAGACAGGATTCCCCATGTCCTGCAGGGTCTCCCATTCCACTCTGCCTGGTTTAAAGCATTTATTTAAAATGAATTTTCCTGTGTGAGCTTATTAAAAAAGTGTGGTTTATGGATTTAATTAAAGTTCTGCATATGAGACCTTGCTAATCCTGTTTGTGCTGCAACTGTATTAACGTGCTAAAAAATCAATATATTTGAGTTTAAATATTTTATTGTGGCAAGCTGTTAAATATTAATGATGTAACAAGTAATCAGTGTCACTGCTGCTGTCTGTTCTGGGGGAAATCTGCAGGAAATGAGAACAAAACCCAATATATCTGTTGTGTTTGATGGCTGGGAAGCTCTTAATTTCCCCAGGAATCAAAGGTTCTTGGTGGTTTTGGGAAGTCAGGAGAGCATCTTCTCAGAGCTGGAGAGGGGATTTTTGCAAGGGCAAGCAGTGACAGCACAGGGGGTGGGTTTAAGTTGAAAGAGGGGAGATTTAGGTGGGATATTGGGAAGGAATTGCTGGCTGGGAGGGTGGGCAGGCCCTGGCACAGGTTGCCCAGAGAAGCTGTGGCTGCCCCTGGATCCCTGGAAGTGTCCAAGGCCAGGTTGGAGCACCCTGGGCTGGTGGAAGGTGTCCCTGCCCATGGCAGGGGTGGCTCTGGATGGGCTTTGAGGTCCCTTCCACCCCAAACCATTCCAGGATTCTCCAGCCCATCCCACAAGGAGGGAAAGGCTGCCGAGTGCTGCTGGAGCTGATGTCCATGTGCACCAATTCCATGATCCAAGCCAAGACTGTGTCACCTGCTGGGCCCTCGGGGTGTTGTTTCCTCCTCCACCATCCCCGTGGCTCCAGGGACATTCCCAGCTCTCATCCCCCCCCCTTGCCCTGGCAGTGAAATGTCCATTTTCCGCCTGTCTTGGAATTTTTTCCTGTGTTGCCCCCACCAGTGGAAGCTGGAGGAACATCCCAGAACACCCAGATGTTTGGGCAGTCACTCAAACAAACCCATTAACCTTTTTGGGAAGGTGAAGGGTTGTTTTTAGCACCTGCATTTGCCCAGGGCAGGGATTTGTGACCCGGTGGCCCCCGAGGTCCCAACCAGCTGCCAGGGGACTTTCCCAAGGAGTTTCCCCCACACACCTTGTCTCCTGAAATGCACAACTGTTGACGGTGCTCCTGCTCTGAGAATGTCAAATTGTGCTGCACCAAATGAATCCCAAGCAGGGGGTTTGTAATCACACTGTGGAGAGATCCGGGTTTATTAATAAACATGATCTTGTAAACGCGGCTCCCGCCAAAAGGCGATGAAGGAGCCAATTTGTTTGCCATCAAATCCTGATCCTGCTGCAAGTCAATCTTCCTTGCTGTCCTGCCAGCTCACAGGCAGCACGTGGGGAGGGATTCCTGCCCGGAATATTCCTGGCAATGAGCCCAGCGAAGGGTGTGGAGTGTTGGGAGGAGGAACATCCCAGCTCTGGGTCTGGAGCCTTTGGAGCCCTTCCCGTGGCTGATCTTTGTCATCCCTGCTTTGGAAAGGTTTTACAACTCCCTGACAGGAGGGGGGAGCCGGGGGGGGTCGGGCTCTGCTCCCAGGGAACAGGGACAGGAGGAGAGGGAACGGACTCCAGCTGGGCCAAGGGAGGCTCAGGTGGGACAGCAGCAGGAATTTCCCCCTGGAAAGGGTAGTCCAGCCCATGGTGGGTGGGCTGAGCACAGCCCTCAAATCCCTCAATTCCAGTCTCACTTCTCACTGATCCAGGAATATTGTTTCTCCATTTCAGTTTGTGATTTCCAGGTTTTTTCTGTTTCTAGGAAAACAGAAGACTGGGGGAAAAGACCTTTTGAGTTTTAGATGTTCTGGAAAGGAATAAAATGCCCAACTAAGTGATTCTGCTTTAAAAGTCATTAAAATGTTCCAATGGAGAGAAGTGGAGGATCTGTAATTATTACACTGGCAGAGGTTATTTTTCCTACTCTCATTAGAACCTCCTTTCAAACTAATAACATCCTTCCTGCCAAATGAGATCCTCTTCCACTACCCTAATTTTTTTGCTGGAAGGAGAAACCCAGTCTTTGCAACTGCAGTGGAGGGCAATGCCCACATTGCTGATGGGCACAGACACTCCTCCAGCTCTGGACACATCCCGGCTCCCATGGGTGCCCCAGCGAGGGCAAAGGAGGGACCCATCTGATGGGACCCCCAGCACCACCCCAGGGGGAGGTTTTGTGGTTTCCCACGTGCTTTGGCTCTTGTCTCTTGGTGTTCCCCTGGGGAGCTCCCTGCCAGCACTGGGATATCAAAAATCCCAAATAACCCTCACCTAATGCTACTGAGAGCAGTCAGGGTCAGTCATGTGCTCCTGGAAATGCCTTTTCCTCTCCCAGCGCTCCTTGCTGTGGGAAACACTCGCAGTGCTGGGCTGTTCAGCTGTAAATCTGCCCTGCCTGGCTCTGAGGGGCATCAGGAGTTGTCCCTGAACGCCCGGAGCGACCCTTGCAGGTAAATCCTGGCTGCCCCTCAGCAACCAGGCCCGGGTCTAGGCCAGGGGTCCTCAGTCCATCTCTGTCCACCCAAGGTCCCTGCCGTGGAGCTGCTTCCTCAGTCCTACTCCAGCAATCCGGGTTCCAATCCATGGACCTGCTCCCTTGGTCCCTCTCCATCAGTGTGGGGTCCAGGCCAGGAACTCCTTCCTCAGTCCTGCTCCATCCATGTGGGATCCACACCCGGCCCTGCTCCCTGCATCCCTCTGAACTGCAGCACGGGGAGCATTCGCTCCCGCTCCCGCTCCCTGACAGGAGCGAGCAAAGGCACCTTTTCCCTGCTGGAAAGACACGCCGGCAGCGCTTTCGGGAGCGGTTCAGTCCCGGTCCTGGCAGTGGTTGCAGTGGAGCTCTGCTACCACCTGCAGGGCTCCTGCCAGGCTGCTGTCCCGAACGCCCTGAGGGCAGAGGAAGGGAGGCTTCAGCCGGCCCTGGGTTAATTCCCAAAGGCAAAGCCCAGCTCCTCCCAGCCGAGGGTCACGCACATCACAGGCAGCTTCCCGCATCCCTCCGACCTGGTTCTAATAAGACACGAGCACCAGGAATCCAAGGAAATGTTTTATTGATGCCCAGCAAAGCAAACACCAGTCCCACAAACGGCATGGAACACATAACAGCCTGGCTCTGCCCCTGGCAGGAGGCACCTTCCAGCCCCGGGACCCTCAGCCTCCAGAATCCTCCAGCTGCAGAACCCTCCACCTCCCGGACCCTCCCGGACCCTCCAGCTCCAGGACCCTCTTACTCCAGGACTTTCCACCTCCAGGACCCTCCAGGGCACCTGAGCTTCCTGTATCCCCCGATTTCCTGGGATCATCAGCACGTCCCAGCCAAGTCATTTTCCTTCCCGTCTGCAGGGACTGACACCGGCAGGACCGAGTGTCGAGGAACAGCCCTCCCGCAGCAGCTGTCCCGTGCCCAGGAGGGTTTGGGGAGCCACAGGCTGCCTTCCCGAGGAGCTTCCCTGCCAGAACTCCATGCCCCGCTGCCCGCGGCTGTTCCCGGGTGGCTCAGGGCAGAGATCACCCTCCTGCTCACACGGAGCCCCCCAGAGCAGTGATGGGCACGAGGTGCTGCCGCTCTGGCAGCTCCTGCAGCTCCATCGTCCCCTCATCCGTCAGGGGATCCAGGGCGATGCCGAGGGTGGATGGGAACAGCCGTGCTCCTAAGAGGAAGTTTTCCTGGCGCAGAGCCGGAGCGGCACCACGAGGGGCCCGGTGGGGGTTTTCCCGAGCCCTCACCCACAAGCCCATCCCATCCCATCCCATCCCATCCCATCCCATCCCATCCCATCCCATCCCATCCCATCCCATCCCACCCTATCCCTGCCGCCTGCCCGCACCGGCAATTCCCAAGGGAAGGCGCTACCGCGGGGCAGACTCCAGATAAACTGGAATGGGAATGACTGAAAGCAAATCCCGTGTCTGCTCCGGCGGCAGAGCCAATGCCGGCACCCATCTGCCGGCGTTATCCCTGGGAACTGGGGAGAGAGGGAAGGACAAGGGAAGCACAGGGAGAGCGCAATTACCCATCGGATTCGACTGGAAATCACCGGTCCCTTTACCCACCTCCTGCCCGCCCCCCGCATCCTGCATCCCATCCCACTCCTCCATCCCACATCCCACCCCCTGCATCCCGCATCTCATATGCCGTATCCAGCCCCTCACATCCCACCCCCTGCATCCCACATCCTACATCCCAATCCTACATCCCCCAGCCCTCATCCCACACCCCACATCCCGCATCCCTGGGTCCCTGCTGCGGGCAGCAATCCCGGTGGGAAGGATCCCAGCCCATGGTGCTCCCCAGGGTGACCCCCCGGCCCATCCACCCTCCCGGGGCGGGCTCAGGTCCCTCGGGATTCCCCGGCTCTTCCCACGTGTTGCAGCATCACAGGCAGGAGCCGATCCCGCTCCCCCGCGCTCTGGAGCCGCTCCAAAGCCTGTGCAGCACCGGGGGCAGGATCCAGGATTCCCTCCCGCTCCTCATCGCTGCCCCGTGTCAATCCACGGCCGGATCCCGGAGAAATCCCGCCGTGTCGTTATTATTCACCACAGTCTCGTCAGCTTTTATCCCCCGGCACTGACCTTCTGATAGGGAGTTAAGCCTACAGAAATAGCATTTGTAATTAATCTATTTCCATAAGATTAGCATGTCAAATGTCACCGGGATACATGTGAGATCCCTCCGGAGCCTCGGATCCTTTTGTCCAAACGGTTTAAGCCCGTGCCAGTCTCATCAGGGAGCAAACGGGGGCAGGGGGGCTCCAGCCCTGGGAGCATCTCCAGGGCTTCCTCTGGACAAGGTGATGGAAGTTTTCTTTTGTAGTACGAGAAAAACTCATCTGTTTACTAAGCACAATTTTCCTCCCTCTCAAAAATGCCCACCTTTAATCAAGTTCTCTGTTGAGTGAGAAGGCCCTTTCTTCTTTACTGATTAAAAATTAGAACTTTCATTAATTAAATTTAATAATTGAAAAGCAATTTTAAGAGGATATTCCTCAAATAAGGTTATTTATTTCTTTTCCTCCTGCTGAATAAAGTCAGTTTTCTGTCTTCAGATCCCCCCTGAAGGTGATTCACTGGAGGAAACGCTCCCCTCTCATGGCAGGAGGGGGGTGATCAACAAGCCTGGGTTCTGTCCCCTCAGCACAGCCCTGGGAGCCCCTTGAGCACCCACCAGCGACAGCTTTCCCCTCCTGTACCCCCCCCGCTATTCCCCCTGCCCAAATCCCCCGTGTCCATCCCTTTGGTTCCTCCCTGACCATCCCAGGGCAACTCCTGTGCCATCCCCCATCCCATCCCCAGCCTGTTCCAGCCCCAGGGCTGTCCCAGAGCTGTCCAGGGGGGTCCCCAAGGTGTGGGGGACAGGGGGCTCAGCCCCCAGCTGCTCCCTGAGCTGTTACTGCCCAGTGACCCCACAGCTCCTGGGACCACCAGAGCCACTGGAAATGCCTCTCCCTCCATCCCCAGTGCCCCCAGGTCCCCGCTGGGCTGTGCCAGGGGGAGCCCCCAGAGCTGGGCCATGGGGGTGGGTGCTGTGCTGGCACTGAGCACAGCTGGCTCCACGTGCCCCACGTCCCCCCGTGTCACAGTTCATCCTACAGCGTCTCCAAGGACTATTAAAATGCTTTCCCCCCCCTTTCCTCACTCTGTCTCTCTTCCTGCTGCTGGAAATCCGGGCTGACACTGTGCAGTGGGGGCTGTCACTTGGAATCAGAGCGGCTGGGCTGGTTCTCACCCGGCCATGATGTGAGAGCAGATAATGTGAGAGCAGATCCAGTGTGATAGCCCTGGGAAGGCACAGAGGGACACAGAACCAGCTCACTGGACATTTCCAGGATTAACTGAGGGCTCTTCATCTCCACATCCTCCCAGCAGCTTTTTAGGAACAACACTCAGTCAGACTCTGTTGGCTTCAAAGGCTCTCGTGGGGTCAATATTTGGGGGTTCCTGTGCGGGGCCAACAGCACCTCCTCACCCCCAGCAGCACGTCTGGCTCTTTAGGGAGCCCCTGGCAGCCTTCCTGAGGATTTGGGATGGCCACAGAATGGGGATGGAGCATCTAAAACTTCCCTACTCACCTGAGGAGCCACTCATGCAAATTTTGGGATGGGTTTGGGAAAACCCAGCTTTGAGCCATAAATCCACGAGATCAGGTTGCTCCAAAGCCCGTCCAGCCTGGCCTTGGACCCTTCCAGGGATGGGCACTTCCTGGATGGATTCACCCTGTCAAAGGCACTATTTGAAACCCTGCAGGGATTCCTGGGAATTAAAGAAACTCCTGCAAATATTCATTGCACCCTCAGGCATGGGATGGCCACAGGAAGGGTTTTGAGAAGGAAGGATGCTTTGTCCCCTCTCCCAGAAGCCAAGATGAGGCACCACAGGGACCAGACCCCACAGGGACCATCCTGCTCCCCTTTCACCCTTCCCCTCCTTCCCATTCTCACCCTGCCAGAGAGGGGGATCCAAATCCAGTCCCCTGGGTCTGGATGCATCCAACCTGCAGAGCCCCCCTGTCCCAGGATTTCCCCATCCTTCACTGGATTTATTATTTTCACAGCTTCCTCCCTGCCCCGGGTGAGGACTTGGGAGAATAATAATAAAAAATAATAATAAAAAAAAAGCCTGTGTTTGTTTCTAGTTGGGCATCAGCCTAAGCTGAATTAGTTCAATCTGAATCACCACAAACCCTTTGGGAAATTCAGGGGAAATTTAAAAAGTGTTATTATCTCCAGCTCTCCAAATTAATCTGTACTAGTAGGTAAAGTACTTTTTCATTTAGGATTTAAAATAAACAGGGAGGCAGAGAAAGCTCAGCCATGCCTTGTGTATGCACAGGCACATCTCCAAACGTTCCAAGGGATTTCCAGGGCCAGGGGGGTGGAACAGAAGCTCAAATGGAAGTCGAGACTCTGGCACAGGTTGCCCAGAGAAGCTGTGGCTGCCCCTGGATCCCTGGAAGTGTCCAAGGCCAGGGTGAACGGGGCTTGGAGCAAACTGGGACGGTGGAAGGTTGTCTGGGTCTCTGAGGAGCTTCTTGGCCTGAGATAGTGGTGACACCTCATCTCCCGAGGAACAAGGGACAGGACAAGAGGAAGTGGCCTCAAGTTGCAGCAGGAGAGGTTTAGAATGGATATCAGGAAAATTTCTGCCTGGAAAGGTTGTCCAGCCCTGGCACAGCTGCCCAGGGCAGGGGGGAATCTCCATCTCCAGAGGGATTTCAAAGCCCTGTGGATGTGGCACTTGGGGACATGGGGCAGGGGTGGCCTTGGCAGTGCTGGGTTAACTCCAAAACCTTGGAAGGTTCTTCCAACTTAAATGATTCCATGATTCCATGATTCCATGACAGGGGGATCCACCACTGGTGCCCAGGAACTAAAGGAGAATCGCTGAGCGAGTGTGGTGTTGGTTGTGTTTGTTAAACTCACAGCAGCAGGAATTTCTGCCTGGAAAGGGTGGTCAGGCCCTGGCAGGGGCTGCCCAGGGAGGTTTGGAGTGCCCAGCCCTGGAGGTGTCCAAGGCAGGCCTGGAGTGGCACTCAGTGCTCTGGGCTGGGGACAAGGTGGGGATGGGGCACAGGGGGATCCATGGGCTGGGAGGGCTTTGCCAGCCTCAGGATCCTGGGGTTCACCCTGGGGCGGGGGCTCTGGGAGGGTCAGGCAGGCTGGGGGACACGGACCCCCCGATCGCCCGTGCGCGGTGCGACAGTGACACCCAGTGCCCGCCAGCCCCGCTGCAGCTCCCGCTCCCCCAGCGCCGGCAATCACGAGGGAAGGAGCGGCTTTCCATTTCCCCCAGAGCAGCCCGGGAGAGCAATTCTGCCCTGAGCCCGGGGCAGCGACGGAGGAGCCCCCAAAGCACAGTCAGGGCTGTGGAAGGGGCTCAGAGCCTCGAGGGTCCAACCGCTGGGGGGTTCCTGTGGGCACACAGACCCATCCGGGCTGGCACAGCACCCTCGAGGCACAGGGTGTGTCTCCCTCAGGGAAAAGTGTTTGAAGGTGTGAATAGAAGGGGTAAAAAGCTCTCCCCGAGTGCCCGGAATAAAGCACTGCAGGGCTGCTTTTGGGTTGCTAACAGGGCAATGCAGGGCCTGTGTCTGACCTCCAGCAGGCACCTCCTTGTCCTCCTGGGTTATAAACCACAAAATATCCCCCAAAGTGCAATTTGAATGTCTCTGTACAGCAGGAGCTGGACACGGCACAGTCTGCTTGCCCCCTCCAGCAGCCAGCGTCCCTGTGGATCCATCTGGGATGCAGCAGCTCCCCGAGGGATTTGTGCAACACAGCTCACCGTGGTCTGCTCAGCTCCAGCTGCCCAGAGCCAAAGCGAGGGGAGAGGGGGAGGGAGAATGTTCTATACTCGTGTTCATACCTTTTTACACTCTCATATTCTCAGACAGGCACCCAAACCACCCCTGAGCTTCAGACTCTGACCTGCAGCACCAAGGACGCCGAGAGAGTCACAAACCATGGAATGGGTGGGGTGGGAAGGGACCTCAAAGCCCACCCAGTGCCACCCCTGCCACGGGCAGGGACACCTTCCACCAGCCCAGGGTGCTCCAACCTGGCCTTGGACACTTCCAGGGATCCAGGGGCAGCCACAGCTCTGGGCAACGTCACCCCCCGTGCTGCAGGTCCAGCCTGGGTGGGCATGGCCCAGGCAGGGACAGCTGGAAAGCCGGGTTTATCCATCCCACTCATCCCAGTTCCTAGCCTCAGCCTCTCTTCCCGTGGGTTTTTAACAGCGATGCTGCCACAAAGGGCCGGGAGCGCTGGGAAATCCATCTGCTGTTACACAGGGCGTGTCCGGTGCCCTGCAGGGCGTTATCAGCTGCCGGATTTTATCATCAGGCTCCCCGCACTCAGCCTGGGCCTCCCCGGAGCAGCCAGGAGATTCCCATGGGAATGGCATCCAGTGCCGTGCTCTCCATGGTGCTGCAGCACGGGGACTCCAGCCCCGGAACGTGCTTTGACTTCTGCAAGGTGTTTATATAAATAATCGCCTGACCTATGGCTTTTTTACTCTGATCCAGCCCTGGAAGTGTCTCTGGACAGGCTGGCTGGGGTTTGGAGCAACCTGGGCCAGTGGAAGGAGTTGGAATTAGGGTTTCAGGCTGGTTTAGGGGAGAGGTTGAAGGGGGCTGAGCCCAGTTTTATGGATAAAAAATGCACCTGAAGCCTCAGCCCTCCCTCCCTGTCTGTCTCAGGGAGGAACAGATGGAGGTATTTCCCTAGGCACCCTAAACAAAAACTTAATATCTTCAAATTCCTAATCTCTGCACTGCCAGGAAATGCATGAGGAGCTGAAGTGTTTGCTTTGCTCTGCTCCCAGCACGGGGAAACGCTGAAGCCACCAGGGGATGCTGGAAACTCCCATCCATCAGCTCCCAACCAGCCACTGTGTGGAAGCAGGACCATGGGAGACCTTTCAGGCAGGGAGGGTGAGAGGAGAGGGGCAGGAAGAGTATTTGATGTCATGTTTATACTCCTTACCCTCAAAGCCTCAGGCACCCTGAGCTTTGGGCTCTGCTGCACCTGCTGTGGGAGCCACAGAATTCCAGGCTCAACACCCCCTGCTCTTCCAGGTTTGAGCTCGTCCCTGCTCTGCTCACGGCCCTGAAAACCCTGGGAATCAGCATGTTCCGTGGATCCCACTGGGATACCCACGCACAGGCAGCTTCTCCGCTGGCTGGCACATTCCTTGGAACCTTGTGCTGATGGCAAGGAGAGTGTGGTGCCTCCCTTGGGACACAGGGAGAGGGATGTCACTGCAGTGCCCCTGCTGCCCACAGCAGCTGAGCAGGATGGGGGGCTCCTTCAGTCCCCCCGGGAACCTTCAGCCACACCCTGAGCAGTGCAGAGGGATTTCTGCCAGGCAAACCCAGACCCACCTCAGAATGAAATCCCTGCTGCTTCCTAACATTGCTAAAGGGCTGAGCAACCTCCCTGCAGGGAGGATTAGAGCCAAAACACGTCCCCAGCTCTGAAGCTCAGAGCTCTTGGTGTTTGTGTTTCCCCTCCAGTTACACAGAGCTCTCAGCCTGCACTCAGCTCCAGCTCTGAAGGAACAGCACAGACAAATATAATTCTCCTACTCCAGAGCACACAGGACTGGAATTCCTCATTGCACCACCTAAGAACACAACCTGCCAGACGTGGCACTTGTTCTCTCCTCTGGAGAGCTGAAGGGAAGGGCTGTTTCTGTTCTCCTTAACTGTAAATTAAAGCAGTGTGTGGGTAAAAAAAAAAAAAAAGATATTTGATCATAAACTGCCCGGAAAAACAAGAGAGATAAAGGGTCAGGAAGCATGGAGGTGTGACGGGGATGGAGGTGGGAGCCCCACAACCAACCATCAGATAAGTCAGATTTTCCCCAGGTTTATTTACTAAATGGCTTCACATTCAATGAAATAGTTACAACAAATACTTACAGAGCACAAGAGCAACACCTTGGGAACTACCAAAGACCCCAAAACACCTCACAGTTCTTTTCCTGTGGGACTCAAATGCCACTTTTGTAAACAAGAACAAAGTCAGGACGTTGCTGCTGAAGAAAAGAAGAGAAGATGTACAGGTAAAAACACGTGCACAAACCACAGGGATCAGGTTTCACTCCCAAGCAAAGCCCTCTGGGCAAGTCCGAGTACAATTTGGTATTCTCTGTACAGTTATTAAATCCTGCTAAAAATCCTTGGGTTTAAAATACAGCACAGCTCATAAGGCAAAAAAATAGGAATTATCATCCAGTTCTCTGCGTTTCAGGTCAAGAGAAAGAATTTAAGGCAAGTTTGGGCATTTTGCATTGTTTCATACAGTGAATGGGGACTTACAGATGGGAAACTCATGGGAATAACACGTCACCTCCCAGAAAAAAAACCGTCTGGAATGTGGACTGGACACATTTACCCCTCTAGAAATTCCAAGCAGGCTTCCTGAAAGGAAAGCATTCGTAGGAAGCGAGACTGTCAAGCAGTTTAGAGGTGAGTATCTTAAAAAAAGCAGAAGTTGAGGAGCTGTATGTACACATAGAAACTCGCTGCAAGCCGGTGTAAAGTGCTTTACAGATACGTGGAGAGAGTCAGAACTGGAACTGGATGATAATTTGGAGTTGTTGTGACATCTTAGTTGAAGGTCCTTAATTTTTTAACCTGCAGAGAGACATTCCCATGAGATTATTGATGTTTAAAAGCAGATTCACACTGACTGTGGAGTCTGATCCTCCCCTCCCCAAAGCACTTCAGTGACAGCACAAGCAGCACCTGGATGGGGGAATGGGGATGGCATGATCTTAAGGGACATGATTCCCTAGGAACTGCCCCTGGCAGAGGGTGGAATGAGATGGGCTTTAAGGTCCCTTCCAACCCAAACCATTCCATAATTCCACGATTCCTTCTCCTCCCCACACACAGACATGCAAATACAGCCATGCAGCTCCTCATGCCCTACCAAGAGATGCCCTGGAATAATTAAATCAGGTTATTATTGCTATAACTGGAATCCTTAGTGGGTTAAATCAACAATTTCAGCATTTTCAATGCAGTTTACCTTATTTACATTTAAAGTCCTGCTTGATTCTACCAAATCTGAAGCAGACCTGCAGGATTTTATAGTCTGTGCAAACACCTGTTATTTATGGGCAGTGTTTCATGGTCAAACACCTTCCCTGACCGGTTCAAACCAAGTGTTCAGGGTGGAAGCACAGGACCAGCACTGCTTCCCTGGCTGCAACAGCTCCACAGGAACTCAGCAGAAATCCAGAGCACTCAACACCCCCCAGCTCAGCAGAATTATAAAGAAATGGCTTTTAAAGCAACTATTTCAAATATTATTGCACTGTCAAAAATAATACTACGTGGGCTTGAAAAGGAAGGGGAAACAAACATTAATTTAACATGTTACAGCACAGGGAAAGGGACTCTGGAGGCAGAAAAACCCTCAGTACCAGGCCTGGCAACAGCCAGACAGACAGCAACACAAATCCAAGGTAACTGTGACCAGAGGACAACCCAAAATAGTCTAAATTAGCTAAAATTCTACTTTAATTCTATTTTAAATAAAGGTTCTGACTCCCAGCATTGGTTCCTATCTCTCTGCCCCAATTTCCACAGAGTTTCGGGCTGTCCCACATTGGGGTTAACCCCAGGGTGACCTTTGGCCTCAGCAGGACAGGTTTGGGAGGAGCCCTGGGCTTCCACCTCACTGCACTGGTGCTGAAGGCAGAACTGCGGGAAGAACCCGAGCTGGGATCTCCCTGTTTGCGAGAATGGGAACAATAAACACAGATCTGAAAGGAAACCCCACTAAAGAACCCAGTGAAGAGCTCGTGGTGTGATCCAGGACAGTTCCATAGGCACGGGTGGACGGAGCAAAGAGGAAACCAAAGCACTGGAACAACCCAAACATGCTTTATGCACTGACACCAGGAAGAGCCCCCCTGTGAGCCCCACATTTAGCACCATTTGTAGATGGGAACACTCTGAGAAAGCAGATCATACATTCTTTAAGAAAGGGGGTCCCAGGGAACACGGACACGAGTGTGCCTGGGGGCAGGATGGGACGGGCTGGGCTCGAGGGGTTGTTGTGGATCATGCTGGGAATGCTGCTGCTAGGATTTTTCCTGGCATTCCAACCGAAAACACACAGCAAGGTGAAGTCAGGCCACCTAGCAGTCATTTCTCCACAGAAAGAAAACAGGAGGGAAAGTTAAAAATGCGACTTCTCGTCATCAGACCCAAAAACGCCACGGAGAGGCAAGAAACTTGCCCTGTAAATGTCCCTAAGGAGATCCTAATGATCCTCCCAGCCCTCCTACCGGTGAGCAGGTAACAAAGGAGAGTGTACAGGCAACATCCTATGGCATTTATTATTTACAAACCTTGAGATACAGAAACAAGGCAGCCCTTGAGTTACTGGTCATAAAAAACCCATGAAGCACTGGCGCTTTCTCCACGTGCAGCCACAGCCAGGCACCACTCGGCAAACCCTGCACTCACACACACACTCACACGGCTCTCACCCCGAGCACAGTAAACTTCATATTCCAGAGGAGGCAGGAGGAGGAGAGGAAAGCTCTAGAAAGGGTTAGATGGACGAGTTTCCAACCGGCTCCCGGGCGTGGACAGCGCTCCCCAAACCCCACTGCCACCAAGAGGGGGCCAGCTGAACCCCGCCGGTGAGGCAGCTCTGCACTCCTCTGCTGCTGAAAGAACAAAGGCCAATTATGGGAAGAAAACAAGCGCTCATTTTAATCCCAACCTCGGCACGTTCCTCAGGTGCAGCTGGGGCCCCGCAGGGACTGTCTGCAAGCAGAGCCAGCTCGGTCCCGTTGTCAGTGAGGTCCGTGGGGCCCTGCCCCGGTCAGAGCGCGGCCAGGCCGAAGTTGCAGCGGCAGTACATCATCCCCGCTGAGTCCAGCCACGTGTCCGAGATGGGGTCGTACTTCTGCACCGTGTTCAGGTAGGAGGAGCCCGAGTGCCCCCCCACCACGTACAGGTAGTTATCGATCACCGCCGCCCCCACCCCTGCGGGGGAAACACACCGTGAGCCAGGGCTGGCACTGAGCCACCCACCCTCCACCCGAACAGGGAGCCCGCACAGCCCCTCCTCTGGGCTGTCCTTAGAGAAAATGGGTGAAGAGCCCTTTCTGCTCAGGTCTGACAGCCCTTTTTTACTGCTCTTGTGCCCCTTCCTATGATAAAACAATGTTCTTCTGTCCCTTGGAGAACAGAATCATGGAATAGCCTGAGCTGGAAGGGACTCACAGGGATCATCCAGCCCAACTCCTGGCCCTGCCCAGGACACCCCAACAATCCCACCCTGTCCCTCAGAGTGTTGTCCAAACCCTCCTGGAGCTCTGGCAGCCTTGGGGCTGTGCCCACTGCCCTGGGGAGCCTGTTCAGTGCCAACCACCCTCTGGGGGAAGAGCCTTGTCCTGAGATCCCACCTGAGCCTGCCCTGGCACAGCTCCAGTCATTCCAGGGTCCTGTCCCTGCTCACAGGGAGCAGAGACTGAGCTGCCCCTTGGGATGGAACTGCAGCTGCACCACAGGGATGCACCACTGAGTGTCCCCATCAGATACAGCAGCACAGTGACCACAACTGCTGAAACCTCCTCAAAAACAGTGAAAATGCAGGAGGTAGAATAGAAATATTACTCCACATTACTTTTGCTACAGCTCAGTATCAATGAGCTGGCTTTAGAGATAAATAATGATTCTTTCCCAGAGCTGACTAAGTGACCTTCACCCCCAGATGAAGTGCAGTGCTCTGCAGGTTCTGTCAGCTCAGACAGGTCATTCCCAACAGGAATTCCCTCTGCATGTCCCACCTGTTCTGGGCTCCTTCATGGGCCGGCACACCGTCCACTGGTTCTGGTGGGGGTCGTATCTCTCGATGCTGGACAGGTGGGACACCCCGTTGTGGCCCCCCACCACGAAGATGAAGCCCAGCATGACCCCCACGCCGAAGTTGATCCGTTTGTCGGCCATGGAGGCCACGTTCTCCCAGGAGTTCTTGCTCGGGTCGTAGCGCTCCATGCTGGGAGACAAACACGGCCCGTGAGCCCCTCGGGCACTCTGGGG
>NW_020956391.1:49032-69450 GCF_003031625.1 Empidonax traillii
GACCGAGATCGGCACCGGGACACGGACCGGCATCGGCACCCGCATCCAGCCCTCACGGACCGCGGGGCCGCGGCCGCGCCTCGGAGGCTCCGGGCACGGAATCCCCCGGCCCCGCTGAGGAGAGTGCGGAGCCCCCCGACCCGCGTGAGGGCTCGGGGCACACGGAGCCCGCCGGCCCCGCTCGGGAGGGCCCCGGCACGGCGCCGCTCCACCCGCGGCGGGATGCGAGGGACGCGGAGCCCCCCGGCCCGCAGGAGGGCCCGGGGCACACGGAGCTCCCCGGCGCCGCTCGGGGCTCGGAGCCGCTCGACCCGCCGCGGGACGCGGAGGACTGGCCCCCGGCCGGCCGCGCGGAGCTGCCGCTGGTGCCCGCCGAGCTCCGTGCGCGGCTGCTGGACCGGCGGGACTACCGGCGGCGCGCCCAGGCGGTGGAGCAGCTGCGGCGGGCGCTGGAGGGCTGCAGCCCGGCCGCTCTGAGCGCCGCGCCCGCCGCCGCGCTGCGCGGGCTGATCGCGCTGCTGGACGCGCTGCTGCGCGACCCCAACTTCGCGGTGGCGCGGGGCGCGCTGGAGGCGGCGCGGCTGCTGGCGCTGCGGCTCGGGCCGAGGCTGCCCGCCGTGCTCGGGCCGCTGGTGGCCGCGGCGGCGCGGGCGCTGGGGGACACGCAGCCCGCGATGCGCAGGGACGGCGCCCGGCTGCTGCTGCGCCTCATGGGCGCCGCGGGGCCGCGGGCCGTGCTGCGCCTGCTGCTGCAGGAGCGGCTGCTGCGCCACCGCAGCGCCCGGCTCCGCGAGGAGCTGCTCAACACCTGCACGGCCGCGCTGCTCACCTACCCCGGCGAGCAGCTGGACCTGCCCCGGCTGGCGGCCGCGCTGGCGCCCGCGCTGCTGGACTCGAAGCGCCGTGTCCGGCACGCCGCGCTGGAGGCGCTGGCGGCGCTGGCCGCGGCCATGGGCTCCGGCCGCACGCAGGAGCTGCTCGGGGCCGTGGGCGCCGCGGAGATGCGGGCGGGCGGCGCGGGGGCCCTGCTCGCCCTGCAGGCGCGGCTGGCCAGGAAGGCGCTGCCCAGGCTGGGCGAGCAGGGCTGTGTGGAGTACGCGCTGCCCCTGCCCTCCGCCGGGCGCTGCCGCGGGCGCTGCCACCCCCCCGGCGCCGACACCGAGTGGCTGCTGATGGGCAGCGGGACGCAGAGCGCTCGCTGCGGGTGCCCCGCCGGGGAAGAGGCGCTGCACGGCCCCGGCTCCAGCTGTGCCGAGCAAGCGGTGAGCCCCAGGAGGGTCCTGAGCGCCGGCAGAGGGAAGAACAAGCTGCCGTGGGAAAGCGAGCTGGCTGGAGACGGGGAAGGTGGCTCGGCGGTCAGGATGCCGTTGCCGAAGGGTGTGGAGCAGGTATGGAACCCCCCGGCATCGCTCACCCTTTCCAAGGGGAGGTTGGAAAGTTGTCAGAGGCTTGTTAAGTGGCAGATATTTGGGAGGGATGGCTGATTTATGTGGAAGGATCTGTACCCTCACATCGGTCTGGGAGGGCAAGTTTGGCAGTTCCTTTTGTCAGATTTAACCAAACAATTTATCATTTATTAAAAAGAAATACACGTAATTGTTGAAGTTACTGGGCTCCCTGAGGCACTTCGTAGGCCTGACCACTGTGTCATAGCTCTGGCATGTCAGCAGTGACAGGTGAACTCCAGGGAATGAGCACAAGAGTGGGGAAAACACAGCCTTTGTTCGTATATTTGTGTTTGAGAGCACCTGCCTGACTGTTGTTTGGGGGAGAACTGGCCTGCTCCTTCAGCTCAGGCTCTGGATGGGGCTGAGCCAGGGCTCTTTGACTGCCCTGGGATAAACCTGGAGGATGCCAAGTGCCCGGGTGGCTCTTGCTTCTCAGGCTGATCCCACTAGGAAAATTGTAGGTCAGGCTGGAATAGCAATTCTGATGGAGTTTTGATTTGATCACTTAGCCAGTCAGCAGCTGGAAAGGGAAGGAGTCTCTGGAATATTGTCCAGGTGGCTTTGCCTTTGGCAGTGGTGCTGGGACACGTTTTGGATACAACCCCCACGTGAGGTTTCTGTGTGTGGTGTGGTTTCTGTGGTGGTTGGGGTTTTTATAAGTGGACACATTTGATTTGTCTCCTGAGACTGAACTGAAGCAAAGAGATCCCAGGAAATCAAAGGCTGTGCAGAGGAGATTCCTCCTGCCACGTTTACGTAGTGAGAATTTAATTCCCAGTTGCTTGGTAACTTGTTGCTGTGCTGGCTGATGTCACAGACAGTGAGTGCTCCTCTGCGACCAGGCTGTTGGGAAACTGTGAGCATAAATAAACGTGAGTTAATGTTTCTGTACTGTAGAACCTCAGCCTTCATGTCTAGACCTGAATGCAGACGTGCTCATCCCTTCCTTGGTGTTTGTTACCTTTAATTCAGGCCCCTAAAGAGATCTGTGTCTTTTTGGGTTGATGAATCAGGCAGCTGAGCTCCTTTGGAGTGTCTACAAACAGGGCCTGGACACCAAGATCCGTAGGAAACACCTCTGGAGCGAGAGGGCTTCTCTTTTTGAAGCAGTTCTGCAGTATTAATTAAGACAGCTTGCAGAAATATCAGCTGCCAGTGCTCTCCAGGCAGCCTGGGCTGAGCCCTGTGTGCTGCTCTCTGTGGTTTCTGAACACAAAGCAAGTTAACACAGGCACCAGAGCCTGGCTGGAACTCAGAATGGGGAAAGTGCTCTGGAGATGGTCCTTTTCTAACAGAAATTAACCTTTTGTACACGTGGTTGTGTTGTGGTTGTGTTTATCCTGCCAAGTGGGAGGAGTGCCCCAAGTTTCCAACCCTGGAGAGAGAGAGAGATCAGCAAGTCACTGATGGATTCTGTTTTGTTGATATGTAAAGTGCATTTAGAGCTGGTGTCAATCATAGAATCATGGAATATTTGGGTTGGAAGGGACCTTGAAGATCATATTTCAAACCCCTGCCATGGGCAGGGACACCTTCCACCTGCCCAGGGTGCTCCAGCCTGGCCTTGGACACTTCCAGGGATCCAGGGGCAGCCACAGCTTCTCTGGGCAACCTGTGCCAGGGCCTGCCCACCCTCCCAGCCAAGATTTCCTTCCCAAGAATTCCCTGTCCTTGGGACAGCCCTTCTGAGCTGAGATGGCCACGAGCTGTGTAAATAAAGCTCCTGTGCTGGGGGCAGCCAGGAATCAGTGTGTGTGGGAAGGCAGCCCTGGGTCTCCCCTTAACTCCCTTCAGTGAGGTAAATTCATTTATCATGCGTGGAATTCTGGTACTTGACTTGACATTTCAAATATTAATTATTAATTCAGACATTCCTTTGAAATGAATTTGCTTAAAAATTAACTTTTGGGCTCATTCTGTGGCTGAAGGGATGCATGGAAGGAGTTTAATGTTTAAAGCTGTTTTCCTGCCAGGGTTTTTAGGGTCATGTTACACAGTGGCTGTCCAAGGCCACGTCTAGACTTTCCTGATCAGATAAGATGTGAAGTAAAACATGTGTAAGTTAATGTGTACTAAAAATAAAGGGTAGATAAAGCACAGGGACTCCAAGGGCTTGGCAGCTTCTCCAGAGAGTTGTGGATTCTCCATCCCTGGAAGTGTCCAAGGCCAGGATGGACGGGGCTTGGATCAGCCTGGGATACTGGGAGATGTCCTTGCCCATTGGAGGGGGTAGAATGAGATCAACTTTAGGTCGTTCCAAGCCAAAGCATTCCATGATTCCATGATTCTGTCAGTGCTGTTAAACTGGATTCTTGATGAAACATCTCTCGTCCTGCTGTGACCAAACCTCCTGGTCCTCCAGTGGTTTCCCAGCCCTGCCATCCAGGAGGGGTCACAGCAGTGAGTCCAGGAATGCTGCAAGCAATCCCACATTCCCTTCAGAACTCTCATCTGCTCTAACTCTGTAACGTGATCCCAGGGGCAGGAATGCCGAGGCTCCATCTCTTCTATCCCGACTGGGATAACCGGGAACAAACCCCGTCCCCATTCCCCTGCTGTTCCGTGTCCCCTGTGTGGAGGGATCCTGGTGTCCCTCAGAGCCTGCTGTGCTTTAAGCACTCCTCCTAAAATACTGCAGTGAGAGTTAATCCCTGCAGGCTGGTTAAGCAGCTTTGGCTCTCAGGGAGGGGATTTAATGGGGCATTTTGGGGGGTTTGCTGAGGGTTCCTCGGGCTGGAGACTTGGACACCAATCCCATGGGAGCCTGGGAAGTGCTGGCAGTCAATCAGAGCATGGGTTTGGAAGGCAAGATAAAATTGTGGCCGTTTTTGTCAACCACAAACCCCCTCCCAGGCCAGGGAAGGGTTTCCCCCAAGAACCAGTGTCCACACAGCTGTGGACCTTGGAGCTCAGCTCCCTCTGGGAACTGCTTGGCTTCCAAAGCCCTGAGTGGAAAACCAGGCCAGTTCCTGCTTCACGTGTTTATTTACTGCCAGCAGGTACCTCATGTGAGTTCATTTTCCATTTTTAACGGGAACAGTCTCAGAGGGAGTAGAATGAGGAATATGTAATTAAAAAGTTTGAATTATGAGGTTTGTTTTTCTTCTTGTTGGCAGGATATGGGGGTGGAATTTCTCTTGGCTTGGGTGTGTATCTTGTGTCTCTTCTTTACCTAGAAAGGACGTAAAGATTTTGTTGAAACTTAATGATTTAACTAATTATTTAATATTGTCTGTATTCCATAACCAATCCTATTTTTCTGGGTGACAGAGTAAATGTTACAAGGACTTAAACACAATTAGTGTGTGCTTGTGGTTCTCCTCCCAGGTTTGAAGTTCTGTGCTTTATTTTGTGAAATTAATGAAACCCTTTAAAGGTGCTGGCCCTGAGCCTTTGGCTGCTGTTTGTCTGACCCACACATTGAACTTTGAGGACAATCTGTGAACTCCCCCTGAGGTTTCTCCTGGAGCAGGGAAGGTTTGGCAGAGCTGGGAGCTGTTCTGGGGGTCTCTCCCTGTCCAAAACAACTCGCACTGTGTGGGCCAGGCTATGGATTGGGGAGATCATGGAATTGGGGGCTCATGGAGAACTGCACTTTCGTATTCCAAGAGTTTCTGTGAAGTTCCCAGTCAGAGAATCCCATTTTTGTGGTGAACTGAAACGTTCAGTGAAATGAAAAATAACTATTTTAATAAATTCATGTGTTATGTAGGTGTTAGAGCACAAGTCCCCCATTCACAAAGCAGGATGTGAATAAAGGAGTTTTCAGGCTGAACATGGTGCTTTTTTTTCCAACACTGAATAAATATTTCCATTTCTGCTCAGAGTTCTCCTTGTGCAGCCTCCTCTGTGAAAGGGGAGAGCAGAGGAAATGCAGCCTGGAGATGATGGAAATCACTGATGTTACTAATTAAATCAGGAACCTTCATTTAAGGCATGATCTCTTCCTTGCTAAATACTGCTGCTACTGAGATTTTCCCCTTACCCTTGCCCAGTTCTCAGTGCAAGCTGCTGATATCCCCAGGCCCAGCTTTTAGGCTAAACCTGAGGTTTGCACAGCTCAAGTTCCACTCTGGGATTTTGTTTTCTGTTGAACCACTCCCACATGTAATGTACGTAATTCAAAATGTCAACATTTATGGTAAAAAAAAAAAAAAAAAAAAAAAGAAAACAAACAAACAAACCTCAAAATTTAATTTTTAAAATTTAATTCTTAACATA
The DNA here is from genome assembly GCF_003031625.1 of Empidonax traillii. Lineage (NCBI taxonomy): Eukaryota > Metazoa > Chordata > Aves > Passeriformes > Tyrannidae > Empidonax > Empidonax traillii. The sequence goes on from NW_020956391.1 coordinate 54,702, forward strand.
GTGCAGTTCTCTACCAGTTTATTTTACTTTTTTTTTTCCCCCTCAGTGTATGAATAATGCTAAGCTGTTTTATTTAAAGACCTGGAAAATGACTAAAATGCTTTCTGATGCTTCAAGTATTTGAATATCTGGGAGCAGAGAACCTTTACCAAGAAGTTTTGCATTTAGCAGTGCTGTTTGTGCCCTGCTGTTTGCCCAGGGCAGGGAAATGAGCTTTCCTTTCACACACAGCTTGTTCTCCTCTCCCCCCAGTTCTCTGCATCCAATGATTTCCTTCACTCCCCAAAGATCCAGCCCCCCCAAGGAGTCCCAGCCAGTGAGGAGTTATTTTTTAACAGAAAAAGAGCTTCCAGGACTTTATTGCAGAGCGGTGTGGAAGTGAACTCTGGGAATTCTTCCGTTTGTGCTGGTGAGTGTGAGCAGGGAGGGTTTGAGCTGCCCGTGCAGAACAGACCCAGCCATTCTGGTGTTTCAGTGGCCAAAAGGCTCCTGAAGAGCCTGGGCAAGACCAGACCTGATTTACCCTCTCCCCGTGGCCCTTTCTGAGCAGCCCTGAGGCCTTGCCAAGTTTGCTCCCTCGCTGTGTTCTGGGGTTTTTAGGTGTTTGCTTCCCTTTATTGTCACATACTCAAAGAGGGGATTGTTTGGGGGTTTCTTTTGCCCCCTTACAATTCCCAGTTGGAGCAGGGCCCTGGAGGAACAGCCAGTCCTTTCCCTTTTTCCCTCTGAGCTGTATTAGGGGGTTGCTTGGAGACTCTGGAATGAAGTACTCTCAGTGTATTTGGATTTTACACTCTGAGCTACAGAGTCCTAATTCACCAGGAAATGTTGTTGTGCATTCTTTGCTGAACTCCATGTGTTTCTGACCTCGTCGTCTGTGTTTGCTCCTGGAAGGTGCTATGGACTCTCAGCAGCCCCAGAATCCAGGGAAGCACGGAACACTTGGATACCCCCAGGCACGTGGGAAGGATGGCAGTGTGGACTCGGAGTTACAGTTGTGGGGACTCAACAACTGTCAGCAGGACAAAGGTTTGTGGGCTGTGACAGTGTCCTGAGTCAGGGCATGGCACTCTGCAATTGTCTCTTCATTTCTTTGCTGCCTTAAGAAATAAAAACTGTTACTGAAAGCTTTTCCAGGCCCTGTTCAGGCATATTTGTGCCTCCTCCTTTGTATTTTCATTAGTGGTTCATTTACAGCTCCCACCTTTGATGTTTGACTATCAGGGTGTTACAGGACCACCTTTTCTGTAAGGGAACCAGAACTGTGATCTACTTGTGTCATCCTTTTGTTTTAAATATAGTTCTCTAAAACAAGCCTGAGAAATAGTTTAAGGCTTAAACTCACATTTGGAGGGGCAGTGCAAAGTGCAAAGTGAAGGTACCTGATTTGCCTGCTTGGGTAAAACCTTCAGGCTTTGACAGTCTAGACGGTGTATCACTGCACTGCAAATTATTACTATGGTGTGTTATTTAATTTAAAGTTATTTTTATAGTGCATTCTTTCAGTATAACTTATTGTGGTGTATTATTTAATTGCAGATTTTTATGGTGTATTGTTTCCTTGTAAATTGTTATGGTGTGATATTTCACTGTGAATTATTTTTGTGGTGCACTATTTAATTGTAAATTATTATTATCATAAGAGCTGATTGTCACCAATATTGTTCTCTTTTCCTTTGCCCAGTTTCCTCCAGCCTGAATTTTTCCAGCAAGACGCAGAGAGGGTTTTGCACTCAGGCAGAGCCCACCATGTCCTTCCAAGGCCTCAGTGCCAGCCAGGGCACCTTCATCCTGCCCTCCTGCCCCCTGTCCTCCCCCAGGAACAGCCCCAAGCACCTCTCCTCTCCAGCTGCATCCCCAGGCAAGGCCCAGGACAGTCCCACGAGCCTCTCCAACTCCTGGCCTCGCAAAAGCTTCCAGGGGCTGCCCCAGCCTGGCTCCCAGAGACAGCTGCTCAGCCAAAAGCCAGGAGACAGCGCAGGTAGGAACGTTCTCAGTGGAATGAAAAGAAGCTTGGGGGATGGATTTTGAGGGATTTCAAGCAGTGGACAGAAAACCCCCAGTGACAGGTGAGAGGGAAGGAGGCAGTGCCAGGAATGGGGGGATTTACAGCTGCCCTGCTCACATCCCTGCAGGCTTCTCCTAAAAACGAGGCTTTTGCCACAGAGCACCCTGTGCTTCAGCTCTGCTTTTCTCAGCCCTGCTGTGCCAGGGGAAGGGCTGTCCTCGGAGGAAAATCAAACCAGCCCCCAAAATCGAGCACTTCTAGAGACAGCCAGGAAGAAACACCTGCTGCTGTTAACACCCTGATGAATACAGGGGCAAGGAAATTGTTACTCATGCTCTTTGTCTTGCACTTGAATCATGGAATCACAGATTGGTTTGGGTTGGAAGGGACCTCAGAGCTCAGCCATGGGCAGGGACACCTTCCTTGAGAAGGAATTGCATTTGGGATGGCCATACCAGACTGCCCCCACTCAGAACAGCTTGTTAAAACCTGGCTACAAACAGCTGCATCTCCCATGAGCAGAACTGGGGCTGGTTTCATCCCAGTTCACACTCACATGATGTTTGTGCTCTGATCCTGTCTGGAGTCCTCATCTACACATTGGTGAACCTTACCAATAAGCTTGAATAGTTGTAACATTATTTAATTACAGTTGCTTAAACAATTTAGCTGATTTTTTTCAAACTCTTACTAAAGGCAACCTTATTTTAGGTTAAAAATATCTCTACTCTTTGTTTAGTTTAAATTGACTCCTAATCACTCAGGAGGCTCCTGTAAACAAAGTAGCAGCTTCCACATCAAATGTTTGAAATGTCATCTTCTTTGAGACCCATATTGTGTGCATGTGTAGAAAATCCCTAACAATGCTTTGGGATTCACCTGTCCATGGAATGTGCCTTTATTTTGTAGATGTGGTTGTCCCTTGCTGATTTTCTCTATGTTTTCCATATGCATTTCAATTTTTTTTTTTTTTTTTTTTTTTTTTTTTTTTTTTTTTTTTTTTTTTTTTTTTTTTTTTTTTTTTTTTTTTTTTTTTTTTTTTTTTTTTTTTTTTTTTTTTTTTTTTTTTTTTTTTTTTTTTTTTTTTTTTTTTTTTTTTTTTTTTTTTTTTTTTTTTTTTTTTTTTTTTTGAGTGACTGTGTTGTTACAGAATTACAGGTGAGTTTCTTAGGGCGTGGGTCTTTTGTTGTTCATTAGGAAAGGTAATTACTTTTTAAAGGGACTAAAGGGCCAGGAGGTGGGCTTGGATGATCGCTCTGCCAGGGGAGGTTTAGGTTAGATGTTAGGAAGAAATTCTTTACAGAGAGGGTAATCAGGCATTGGAACGGCCTACCCAGAGAGGTGGTGGATTCACCATCCCTGGAGGTTTTTAAGCAGAGATTGGATGTGGCCCTTATTGCCATGATAAAGTAATTGGAGCTGGATCAGGGGTTGGACTTGATGATCTTGGAGGTCTTTTCCAACCCAATCTATTCTATGATTCTATGATTCTATGATTCTATGTGAGTCCCTTCCAGCTCAGGCTGTTCTGTGATTCTGTGGTTCTGTGTTGGTATGCACAGGCATGAAACATTAGTTTATACTTTCTTAAAGGAAGGAGACGGTGGAAGTGGAATAAATTGGTACCTGGGGCTGCCCAGCTGTGTTCTGAACGCTCATTTGGTGGCAGAAGCAGTTCTGGGGTGTGGCTGAGGTGGGAAGCGTGCCCCGGGGCTGTGGGTGCCCCCCTGACAGCTTCCCGTGTGTTCCCAGGGGAGAAGGTGCTGGACAAGCCCCCCCTGCAGCTGAAGGCCAGGGCAGTGAGAGCCCCCCCCGGCCGGCGGGGCCTGCCCGTGCCCCCCATCCCACACGCGGGCGGCACAGGGCACAGGGACAGCGAGGACAGCGAGGGCTCCTGCCTGGGCCAGCGGGGCAGGGAGCTGGCAGCGGGGCTGGCACGGCTGCACATGGATGCTGAGGAGGTGGACCAGCAAGAGGTGGGTGTAAATGTGGTAAAACACTCCTAACAGTGCTGCCCCATCCCTGGAAGGGGCCAAGGCCGGGTTGGACGGGGCTTGGAGCAACCTGGGCGAGTGGAGGTGTCCCTGTCCCTGGAACTGGAGGGGCTTTCAGGCCCTTCCAGCCCAAACCATTCCCTGGTTCTGTGACCCTGTGTTGTGCAGATTTGCTGGGTGTGCCACTGTGTGTGCTGTGAGCCCTCAAACCCTTCCTTGGGTCTGTGAGAACAGGTAGAGCAGGTGGTGTATTTTTGCAGGAATGTGTCCCGGTGCCTTGGGAAGTGCAGCTGGGATGCAGCATCCTTAGGAAGCTGCATTTGCTTGCAGGATAATTACTCTTGCAGAGTAAAATGCCTCCCAAGGGCTTGTTTATCGGGCATTACTCGTGCAAGTGGTGGTCACGCTGGCCAGCAGGGCCTCGAGGATTGGAGTGGGCACTCAGAAATGTGCTTTATTTAGCTCTTGGCTTCTCCCCGGGCAGTGCTCCCCCTGTCACCTCTCCCTGCCGTGCAGATGCAGAACTCTCTGCGCTCCCTGCGGAACAGCGCGGCCAAGAAGAGGGCCCAGCTGAGCAGCAGCTTTGCCGACCTGGAGAGCCCCGACCCTGCAGCCAAGCTGGACGTGTCTGGGGACTGCCCCTCGCAGGGCTCCTCCCCCAGCGAGAGCGGCATTTACAGCCAGGACTCCCTGCCCTCCCCCGTGCCCAGCCTGCCCCGGAGGAGAGTGATGTGAGTGCCACTCTGTTACCTCAGCTGTCAGCCCTCACACAGGCTCTGCTGCTCTTGGGGAAATAATAATAGTGAATTATATGGCTTTTATATAAAATTCCTTGGCTTAACAGCTTGATCTTTCTCGTTGTGAATGATTTTGTTATCTAAAACTGCAAGAGTTGCATAATTAGGTTATTCCATTTTTTTTCTGGCTTTCAAGGTGAAGGAGTTCCCATAGTAGCCCAGGGCAGGGAGGCACTGCCAGGGGAAGTAAATATTTGATGAAGACTTTGCAGATGGGACGTGACCCGTGGCTGAGCAGGGGAGGGAGGAGGAGAACGAGTTAAGAGCAAGGATAAGACTGGCCTGGAAATTGAAGAAGGAATGGGTTGGGTTCTGTGAGAAGAGCAAGACAATGTGGATGTTTCTTATTGTGAACAAGGACTGTTTCTCTTTTATTGCTGACAGATAATTGTTAATTTAAAATGCTTTCACAGAGCTCTTTTAAATAGAAGTTGCCTGATGACACATTGTAAAGGGCAGTAACCCAGTTGGTTATGAGCACTATAAACTATTTTTTAATGAAATAAAGAAGTTTCTCAGGAATTTGCCAGTCTCAGGGCCAGTGATAAAGCTGTTTGTAGGTTTGATCTGAAGATACCTTTTTTCTGTGTGTGTACTAAATATATCTTTATATAGAATCATAGAATCCTGGAATGGTTTGGGTTGGAAGGGACCTTAAAGATCACCCAGTTCCAACCCTCCCTTCCATATAACTGACACACCACTGTATTAATAGAGCAGAAAGAAGGAGAGGGAATAAAAAAGGAAAGGTTTTTGAGGCTGGAATGATTCACAAACAGAAGGTTTTCACAGTTGTGAGCTCAGAACCAGTTTATATTTACATCCCTTCCCTATATACATCACTGCTGAGTCACAGTTTTATAAATAGTGTTTAAAATACCACATTAAAGTGCTGGAGCACCTCAAAAGTCAGGGCTGTAAACTCCTGTGTGTCCTGCTGTGCCAGGCAAGGCCCTGCCCTGTCCAGCAGGCCGTGGCCACGAGGCTGAGGTTCATGTTTTACAGGATCCACACAGCCAGGAATGCTGGCCTAGCAGGGAGGAGAGGCAGTGAGACTGGCTTTGGAGAAGTGACAGGGTCCATTCCAGATGACACTGAAAGCTTTGGAATGTTCATAAAAATGCCAGAGAGTTTAGCTCAGATGGTGGTTTGTGAGCACTGGAATAAGTTGGCCTTGTCTGTTCACAAAATCTCTGTGTTTGGGCAGCAAGAATGTGGGGGTTTGGTGTGTTTGCTTTTGGAATGGTTTGGTTTATCTCCTGATAACTGCCATGGGAGCTGGATATGGTATTAGTGACGTTCCTGGAGCATGGACCCTCCTTTGGATCTTAAAATGGAGAACTTATTTGTGTATTTTAGCCCCAGTAGGACATGGAGCAGCTGCTGTTGCCCTGTGCCCTCACCCAGCTGGCCACAGAGCTCTGGGCTGAATCATCTTTAATATTCATAGAATCATTAAAAAAAAGGAAATGTTAGTTGTTCTTGTAGATAACAGCATTTTCCTGGTAAACAGGAACAGCTGGGAACAGCTCAAACCTGGGAGTGACAGATGGATTTGGTCACTCTCCTTTGCCAGGCTGGAATCAGCATCACCAATCCCCAGGCCAAACAATTCCTTACTTTTTGAATGTATCCCAAATTTATTCCTGGTGTAAGCTTTCCTCCTAAGGGTTGTCTTCATTATGTTCTTCATAATGGACCTGCTCATCAAATAATTCCTACTGGATTCATTTTTCTTTCCAACCAAGTGTGGACATTTGTAGAAATACTGGAAATGTTTGTCCAGGGAGAAACTGAAATCTATTGTTGTTGTTGCTATAAAGTGTTTTTAGCTGGGTTCTGCCTAGAATGGTACGTATAAACTGTGTTTATTTGAACAGGTCAGACACCTTTCCACTGCTTGGCAGCAAATCCCATCCTGCCAAAGCATCTCCAGCGAGGAGCAGAGCCCCAGCCGTGGCAGAGCATCGCTCCAGCACAGGTGTGTTCTTGGCAGAGGGGACACAGAGGCCACTTGATGTGGCTATTCTGGCTTGTTCCATGAGCTCATGCCCCTTCAGTGCTTGAGAAAAGGTCATTTCTGGGTGCTTTGGGGTCAGACTGGGGTTCTGGTGGTGCTCAGGTGCGAAGGAGCTCCAGGCTTGCAAGCAGTTCAGTTCCTGCTGGGAAGCTGAGGTTCAGTGGGGCTGTTGAGTTCTACCCTGACAGTGAATTGTGCAGATTCCTGCCGTGGGCACAAACTTGTGACTGTTTGTGTTCAATCAGTTTGGATTCAGCTGAGTGGGGGAAAGGAACTGGGGGAGCTGTGTGCACAGGATGCATTAGGACATGGGCTTCCCAAGGAATGGCATAGTCAGAGAGCAAATCCTGCCTGTCCATGGCAGTCCATGCTGTGGTAAATGGTTTTGCATTCCCTGGATGAAAAGACCTTTGTGAGGAGTTGACCTTCAGTGTAAAATAATGAGCAGCACATTTATTTTGCTTATTGAGCCAGTTAATCAGGCCCTGGCCCTGCTGGGAGGGAAGGGCTGACAGCCTGATAAGGTCACGGAATCCCAGGATGGTTTGGATTGGAGGGACCTTAAAACCTATCCAGTGCCACCCCTGGCATGGGCAGGGACACCTTCCACCAGCCCAGGGTGCTCCAACCTGGCCTTGGACACTTCCAGGGATCCAGGGGCAGCCACAGCTTCTCTAGGAATTCCATTCCAACTCCTCCTCACCCTCCCAGCCAGCAATTTCTTCCCAATATCCCATCTGTCCCTGCCCTCTGGCAGTGGGAAGCCATTCCCTGTGTCCTGTCCTTCCATCCCTTGTCCCCAGTCCCTCTCCAGCTCTCCTGGAGCCCCTTTAGGCCCTGCAAGGGGCTCTCAGGTCTCCCTGGATCCTTCTCTTCTCCAGGTGACCCCCCCAGCTCTCCCAGCCTGGCTCCAGAGGGCTCGTGTCAGTGTGATAGGAAGATCCTTCGCAGGAGTATTTAATAAATCCTGTTGGCTTCAGCAACTTGACAATATACTGGTTCAAGAAAGTGATCACTTAAGATATTTTATTCTTCTAAAAGGTCATGAACATGTCCCAAAGCACAGACATGATTTACAGGGTGTGATGTTTCTCCTTCCAGGCCTTGCAGATTCTGTGTCTGGTTTTGCACCGATGGACGATTTGGGTTTCTTGCCTGGAGAGACCGTGGTGGTTGTTGGTAAAGGTATGACAGAACCAAAACTACCTTCTGTGTCTCACTGAGTTCCTAAACTGAGGGAAAACGTGCCTTTAGAGAGTGGGAGAAAAATAAACTCCATCCAAGGTTTTAGATGGTGAACAATTCCCAGTTTAATGGGAATGTGAAGAACTGTTCTGGAAAGGGTTACAGTTCCTGGACAGACAATTCCATTCATGACAGAGGAATGGAACTGGATGAGCTTTAACGTCCCTTCCAAGCCAAACCATCTGTGATCCCCTGCTCTGCCTTCCAGGTGTTTTTGGGAGCCCCCCTGCCCGAGCTCACAGCCAGTCCATGCCGTGTGTGGCCAACGGAGATGACCAGGGTGTCAGAGAGGACACTGAGCCATCCCCAGGGACCCTGGGGAGAAGCCTCCAGCAGAACAGTGCTTCCCATTTCCATGCTGAGAATGACAGACAGGTGAGAACTGCAGGGCTGGGATGCCATCTCATCCTGCTTTTCGAGGTGTGAATGCAGCTGGACACAGCCACAGTCTCTGTGTCCTGGGAACAGGAGTTCCATTAAACAGCCACGGCCATCCAGCTGCTGCTCCCTCATTTTCCTCTTGGTTCCCCCTGGATATTTTACAATTGCCCTGTCAGAAGCTTCCCACTTAGCTCAGAAATCTCTGCAGAAGGGCAGCAGGAGGGAATGGAGCTGGAAAACATCCTCTGACTCCCACAGCACATGGAGATGTGGAAGGAGGGATGGGCTGGGTTGGATCAGGTCTTGTTTTCTCCAGTAGTGAAATTAAACTCCATTCATAGGGTATTTTACAAACTATCTGAATATCTGCCCATACTCTGCTGTTTGTTAAATACTGTTAATGTCTGTAAATGGAGCAAGGTTTATCTGAGTGAAGTGGGAAATGAAACTCACAAGTTGTTCTGCAGGCCTTTAAAATAACATTTTAAGATGACTAAAACTCAAAGTTATTGATAAAAAGTGTCTGAATTTTCTGATTTCCACTGAAGATGTGACTCCTCAAGGGGGGTCAAATTAGAAGGAGTTAAGGGAGGAATGTGTTGAAAGTTGCTGCGATTCCTGAGGAGCAAGAAGGGTCATAAACACGAGAGGGAGTAGGGTCAGCTCACACCGGTGGAAATGTTTTGCATGCTGACCTTACCAACATCAGGAACTGGGGGATGAGCTATTGGGTAACTTGTGCATGATTTTTTTGCAGATAAAAGTGACCATGTCAAAATCTGCCCAGGATAAGCTGAGGAGGAGGAGAAAAGAAGAAAAAAAAGAACTCAATCATAAAGAGCATCAGGAAGGCAAAGACCTGGAGGGGAAGGAAGAAATCCCTTGGGAAGGGCTTAGACTGAGTATGAGTGAACCAGAGAGACTGACAGCAGAAAGTGAGGATGAGGGTTTGTCCTAAATGAATACCCACTGTTAAAAGCTGCTGGAATGGGCATTAGGAGTGGAAATAGTGGTTTTTAACTTGTTCTGCTTTGTCGCTGTTGTAATTTGGACGTTTCTAGGGTTTAATCTCTATGGGGATATTTTAACATCACCAAGAAACGGATCTTTGTCCTTAGAAAATGTGGCCTTGAATCCTTCTCTCAGAAGAGCATCCAGTTTGAAGAGGTCAAAGTGTTCCCCCTTGCTGGATCCTGGTAAGCTGGGACAGTAAAATTTGGGTGTGTGGAGTGGGAGAGCTCCAAAATGCAGTTTATTTGTGCAGTGGACAGTCCTGAGGTGCTCTGGAGCATCAATACTGTGGTGGTGGAGGGGATTTAATTCATCACTGGGGATTCCACTCATCATATTTCCCCTCTAATCTGTTAGGAAGGTGTTTGAAACATCAGAGGGGTTTTATCTGTTCAGCAACTTGAGTAATGTAATGTATTAATGACAAGTGGAGTCCCTTCTGTCCCCAGAAAAATCATTTCTTGGTCTGTTTGGGCACTGAGTTGCCTTTAAGATGTGCAGTAGAAAGGCTCTGAGAGTAGAAGCTCCGAGGTGCTCCAGGGTCTCCAGAATTTCTCAGGAGGCTCTTAGAGGTTGTGTTTCAGCACACTGGGCATCATTTTTACACCAAACAATCCACTGCATATGTGTTTGTGACTGTGGTGGTGGCTGTGTGCAAAAAAATTAATTTATATGAATGAAACCAAATCCTTGGGGGGATATCCCATCCCTGGAAGTGTCCAAGGCCAGGTGGGAGCACCCTGGGCTGGTGGGAGGTGTCCCTGCCCATGGCAGGGGTGGCACTGGGTGGGCTTTGAGGTGCCTTCCCACCCAAGCCATTCCAGGATTGCGTGTCTCTCGGAAAGCCTGCTGCCTGCAGAGCCATCTGTACCTCAGGGTTCTCATTTCCTGCTCTTTGGGTGACTGGAGTCCTCGGGAGCTGTCACTGCCTGTGCGTGTTGTGCCCTGCAGATGAGCCGTGCCTGTGCCCGCGGGGCCGGCCCAAGGAGCAGGGCCCGGCGGTGACGCCCAGCCCCGAGGTGCTGGACCCCTCGGAGCTGCAGCCCTTCCCCAGGCCCGACACTGCCCTGGCAGAGGCCCTGGCACTGCTGGCTGACAATGACTGGTGGGTGCACAGCAACCTGGGGGGCTGTGGGAGCGGCTCAGGGGGGAACTGCTTTCCAATCTCAGCCAGAGGGGCTGAGTCACAGAGGGTGAGGGGGCTGGCAGTGACACAGCAGAGAAGGGGGGTTTGCAGCCCAGCTGCAGCTTACACTGAGCCTTCAGGGGCTTGTACAGGTGTCTGAGTTCAAGGACTCTTCTGGAGAGGCCCCACCAACACCTTCCCGGTGCCTTCTGTGGAACAGAAGCCCCTTCTTGGTGCTTTCTCCCTCTGGAATGTGGTTCCAGTGCTGCTTCTTTTGATTTGGGGGAGGGAAGAGATCCTTTAATTGCCACCAGTGCAAGCTGGGAACAGAACTGTGGGACACAGCTGAGACTGCTGGGCTGAAATAGTCTCTCTTGGAAAGGGTTTCCTACATTATTTCTTCCCTGGGAGGGTGGGCAGGCCCTGGCACAGGTTGCCCAGAGAAGCTGTGGCTGCCCCTGGATCCCTGGAAGTGTCCAAGGCCAGGCTGGAGCACCCTGGGCTGGTGGAAGGTGTCCCTGTCTAGGACAGGGGGGTGGAGAGATAGTCCCTTCCAACCCATTCCATAACTCCATGATTCCATAACTCATAGCTTTATTCTACAGTCCAATTTGTTTGCTGTTTGATTCCTTAGAATTTTAATATTGTCATGAAAATTTGCAAGTGGTTTGGACTTGAAATAGTATTTTTTGTGCACCCAGGGAGAAGAAAATTGAGGGTCTGAACTTTGTCAGGTGCTTGTCTGCCTACCATGCCCCTGTTCTGACTGCAAAGCTCCACGAAACAAGCTTGGCTGTGGCTCAAGAGGTTAAATTTTCCTATCAGAACATTCCACTGGCTATATGTGTGTGTATATGTGTATTTTATAGCTCTCTGAAGTGAACTGTTGTGTTCAGCTGTGGTGAGTTTTCCTCTGCTACACAGTCTCAGAAGAGACTGAAAGCATGTAGATTGTAACTTTATAACATTTTTATGGGTATCTATTTTAATTCTAACCCATTGTGAATCAAGTTAAACATTTATTTCTCCGTTGCTTTTAACATTTCTTAAAAATGACAAAGGGGAACACGGAGCTTTGTTTATGTTGAAGTCTATTTTATCACCATTATTCATTGTTTTTTTGGGTCTTTCCTGTGTGCAGGTCAAGAATTTACGCTCAGGTGTTTCTCGAGCTGCTGTGGTGTGTTTAGGGGATTTGTTCACCCACCTGAAAAAGAGCATGGACCAAGAACTAGATAATGCAGTCAAAGTCCTTTTGCACAAAGCTGGGGAATCCAACACTTTTATAAGGGAAGAGGTAGACAAGGCACTGAAGGCCATGGTTAATAATGTGACTCCAGCACGTGCACTTTGTTCTCTTATAAATGGAGGGCAAAGGTAATTCCTACGCAGATTTTATAAAGAAATTGCTTGTGAATAGAGTCAATTTATATGGGCTTTTTGAAAGAAAATCAAAAATAAAATGGACAGGAACTGGAAAAGCCAGCTCTGGTAAATCTCTACCCAGGGCAATATTTGTTGGGATAAAAGCCCCCCTGTTCCTTTCTGTGCTTTATGTGAGAGGTTGATTTTGGAGCTTGGTGTGTTTTCTGGCCATTTTGCACTACCTCAGTAACTTTATTTGCTGTTACTGCAGTATTTCTAGGAAGCTGCTGTTTTGCTTTGCTTAGTAAAGCTCACGTAACACTCTTATTTCGCATTTGCTCTGCAACCAAATGCTGGTTTGCCCAGATTTCAGCACCCCTCTTTATTCAGAAAGCTGATTTATAACTTACAGTTCTCTAGCTGCAAGTAGCTTGCTTGGTTTCCTGTTCCTCGCTACACTGAGCTGGTTCAAGCCTTTGTGTCTGCATTTTAACTTCCTTTCCAGTGGTGGTGGCTGTTCCTTTCTGGAGCCCCTCAGACACGAGCCTCCCTTTCTGCCTGCCTGCTTTGCTCCCGGCCTGAGCTCCCCTCAGGCTGTAGCAGGAGTTGATTCCCTTCTTCCCCTTGCCCTCTTCAGTCTGTTTTCCCTTTCTTTTCTCATTCACTGACCATCAATACTTCAATCAAGCTCTGGTGCTTAATCTGCTGTCTGTCACCACTTGGTGACATTTCACAGGCTGCATTTCTCCTCTTGCCATGATTCAGGTGCTCCATTCTAAATCAGTCCTTGGGCTTCCTGCACAGCTCCAAATCCTCACAGCTAGTCATGATTAAAATGTTTTAGTTCCTCCTTTATTTCCTGGGAAGGGGAAGCTGGTATTTGTGGAATGTGTGGATTCAGTCTCCTGACAGCCCCACTGCAGTTACCCGGGGCTTTAAACTGAAAGGCAAAAATCAGCCTTGGGATGGATGTCCCAGCCCTGGGAGTGTCCCAGGCCAGGCTGGAGCACCCTGTGCTAGTGGAAGGTGTCCCTGCCCATGGCAGGGGGTGGAATGAGATGGGCTTAAGGTCCCTCCCAACCTAAAGCAGTCTGGAATTCTGTAATTTTGATAATAATTTGTAACTATTCTATGAATAATTCAACCCAGTGTTGTTTGCTTTTGGGAGGGGCTGCTCTAAAGACACTGCACCACTGCTGGGAACTCACCTCTGAGCAGCTGCTTGATCAAGGAGCATGATTCCAGGGCTAGGGCTGAAAGGAGTTTCACTTCAGGAATTTACAAACCTATTTCTTATCTGTATGAACGTGTTTAGGTGTTTGTGCACACAAAAAGCTTTCCAGCTGGTTTCCATGGGCAGGGCCATCCCTGGGGAGCAGGGCCTTGTTTGCTGCGTGGAGTGAGGTCTCAGCCTCACAGCTCTTGTTGTCCCCTCAGAACGTGCAGCCGGAGTTAGAAACTGCCCTCAAAGGAGAATTTTCAATCCTAATATAAGATTGGAGAGGTTTGAGTTTTCAGACCTGTGTTCTTGAACACAAGTGGGATCAGCAGGGACAGCAGGATTTACATAAAAGGCTCATTAGCTGCATGAGTTTGAAAGCTGATTCTGGGTTTTTTTTCTGGTTTTCATCAGCACAGCTGTTTATTTTTGACAAAACAGGGGCCATTAGACTTGTGCAGGATCTTTAGAAGTCAGCAGAACTAGAATAGTCAATGCTTTATTCAGTTTTGGCTCCGAGGTGCCCCCCAGCCCCTCCACAGTGTGCCTGCCCTGGGAGTGCGGTGGGCAGGGAGCGCTGTGTGCAGCCCCTGCCCGAGCTGTCCCTGAGCGCTGCTGTCCCCTCAGCCACCTGCACTCTGCCGTGAGGAGATGCACAGCCCAGCACCTGTCGGACCTCGTGGAGCGCCTGGGCCCCGAGCGCATCCTGGCCGGCCCCAAACCCTGCGCCGAGCGGCTGCTCCCGGCCACGGCCAGGTTTGCCCAGGACAGCTCCCAGCAGACACGGTGAGTCACCCTCGGGGGGCTGCAAGCTGGGAATGGCTCCCTGGGTGTGCCCAGCAGACAGAGGGCAGTCACGGCATCCCTAAGGGTGGGAACGATCCTTAAGATCAGTGAGGGCGGGACAGGGCTTTGAGAAGCGTGGTCTAGAGGAAGGTGGCCCTTGGTGGAACTGGATGGGCTTTAAGGTCCCTTCCAGCACAAAGCTCTGAGTCCAGCCAGTTTATCCCAGACTGTTAGGGTAGTGTATGTGGCAGGAATTGCCTGGATAGCTGGTGCTGCTGGACACACCCTGGCTGCAGGAAGAAGAGGGGCTCACAGGACATGCTCTGCTGGGCACAGAGGGAGTCATGGCACTGAGATCCACACTTGGATCTGCTCCAGACTCTGATGGACAAGGCTGGGCCATCCCTCTTAAAGGCAGCTGCAGTGGAAGGCTCTTGTCATTGATTTGCTCAGTTGTTGGTTAAACAGTGGTCCTGGAGCACAGTGTCTTTGTGGGAGCATGAGAAGGGTCTGGTTACACATATCAGCAGCAATACTGGAATCATGGAATTGTGTGGGTTGGGAAAGCCCTCCCAGCCCATGGATCCCCCTGTGCCCCATCCCCACCCTGTCCCCAGCCCAGAGCACTGAGTGCCACTCCAGGCCTGCCTTGGACACCTCCAGGGCTGGGCACTCCAAACCTCCCTGGGCAGCCCCTGCCAGGGCCTGACCACCCTTTCCAGGCAGAAATTCCTGCTGCTGTCCCACCTGAGCCTCCCCTGGCCCAGCTGGAGGCCGTTCCCTCTCCTCCTGTCCCT
>NW_020956391.1:69791-97475 GCF_003031625.1 Empidonax traillii
TCCAGGCCTGCCTTGGACACCTCCAGGGCTGGGCACTCCAAACCTCCCTGGGCAGCCCCTGCCAGGGCCTGACCACCCTTTCCAGGCAGAAATTCCTGCTGCTGTCCCACCTGAGCCTCCCCTGGCCCAGCTGGAGGCCGTTCCCTCTCCTCCTGTCCCTGTTCCCTGGGAGCAGAGCCCGACCCCCCCGGCTTCCCCCTCCTGGCAGGGATTGCAGAGCCAGAAGGTCCCCCCTGAGCCTCCTTTTCTCCAGGCTGAGCCCCCCCAGCTCCCTCAGCCCCTCCTGCTGCTCCAGCCCCTTCCCAGCTCCCTTCCCTTCCCTGGACCCATCTTGCTGCCCTTTTATATTTAGGAATCACACAGCATAATGCCCAAGCTCCAGAGCCATCCCTGTTGGTGGACATGGGTGTCCTGCTCTGCCCCTGCAGGTACTATGGCCGGAGGATGCTCTTCAGCTTGATGGCCCACCCTGAGTTTGAGAAGGCCCTGGAGAAGCACATCCCAGCCAAGGACCTGCCTTACATTAGGGAATCTGTGAGCAGCCTCCGTGAGAAGGTGTGTGGGAAAGCTCTTGTTTAAACAACAGCTGGGACAGGTGAAGGTGTTGTGGGGCTTTAGCTGTAGACAGTCTCCAGCACTGCAGCCACGAGAATTCCCTGTGATTTCCTGAATTAATGTTGTACCTCTGTGCAGGGTCTGGGGGAGATGCCATTGGACACACCCTCTGCCAAAGGAAGACGTTCCCAGACTGGCAGTGTTGGACATTTGAGGTCGTCCCCCACCTCCAGAGATGCTCTCAGCGTCCCGGACAGGTAATGACCTCCAGTGGCTTATCCTCAGAGGAGCTTGACCAGGAAGAGGGTGTACAGACATCCACACAGGGCTGGGAAAATTAAACATTCCTGTAGGAAAAGGAAAACTGTGACCTATCCCTGTTAAACTCTTAAATACAGTGACTGGTAATTTTGAAGTTAATTTGTCTGTTGACCACCCATGAAATACACACAGCACACAAACCTCTTGGAATTCACACGATGGAATCACAGAATCAGGGCATGGTTTGGGTCAGAAGGGAGCTTAAAGCCCATCCAGTGCCACCCCCTGCCATAGGCAGGGACACCTTCCGTGTTGCTCCAAGCCCTGCCCAGCCTGGCCTTGGACACTGGGATCAGTTTTCAAAGTTCTTTGGGAATAAAGGCTTAAGCTACAGTAAGTTTGGGGGGAGGTTTGACCCGTTGATGGGAGGGAAGTTCCCAGCTCTTACTGGTCACAAAACCAGCTGCATTTGGAGCAGAATGGATATGGGACTGTGGGAACAACAATTACTACTGAGTGGTTTAATTTTAAATCAGTGTGTTTAAAGTGAAAGATTTTCTGTTCCCTTCTGATATTTACATTTAGATGGGAAGAGAATGTCTGGGATGAGACTCCTGTTCCAGCTTGCTCCTGTGCTCACTGATGACGTGTTCCTTCCCCACAGGGACGGCACAGAAGCCCGGGAGGTGCCACGGAAAGCAGCTCCTCGCAGTGCCCTGGAAAGTGAAGAGTATGTCAAGGATATTGTAGGTTTGTTGAATGCCAAAGACTTCAGAGAGAGGATAACTGGCATCAGGCAGCTGCTGCTGGACACAGAGAACAGTCCAGGCCTGGTGGTTGCAAACCTTGTGAAGGTAACTGTGGGAAAAGGTTGGATTTCAAAGGTCTTTACAGTTGGGTCACTGAAGGTTTCTGATAAAAATCCTGACTCCCTCTTTGATTAGGGATGGTTAACAGAGAGCTTTGAGGAGCAGGGGAGGACTGGGGGAGCTACAAAGGGAGAAAGGAAGTAAATAGAAAAAAGCTGGAAGTTTTCACTCAGAGAAGGCACTTTTGAACTACTGCCCAGAGCAGCTGTGGCTGCCCCTGGATCCCGGGAGTGTCCCAGGCCAGGTTGGACAGGGCTTGGAGCAACCTGGGCTAGTGTAAGGTGTCCCTGCCCAGGGCAGAGGGGTGGAACAAGATGGGTTTGAGGTCCCTTCCAACCCAAACCATGCTGTGATTCCATGATTTCTGCAATACTGTGTGCTGTGTCCATGCCACTCTGGGTAAACAGCAAAATACTGGATAGGTTGTAAAAAGAGCAGCAAGGATTAATCAAGATCTGAGAATCTGTCTCTGAAGTGGAGTTGTGGGTTTGTTTGTGTGGGAGAAGGTGGGGAAGGTCTTTATTATGGAAAAGGTCAGGGTGAGGATCCTGTCTGGTAGGAAAGGAGGCCTTTCTTTAGGAGAAAGAAGAGGTCCAGCAGCTGTAAATTAAAGACAGGTAAAGGAGAGCAAACCCAAGCTTATCCTCCTACAGTGCTGTGTCTCTGTATGGAATGATGGAATTCTGCTGTGGAACTTCCCAGTGTCTGAACTGCGAATGGTGTGAAACCTTTCAAGCACTGTCTGTGCTGAACAGAGCCATGTCTTCCCAAAAATCCTGGCTTGCAGGAAATTTTAGTCCTAGGAAGTTACAGGTGGCTGGTTTACCTGCAGTCCATTGCACAGCAGGGATTCAGATCAGATGAGGTGAGAGAGGGTTGAAGTATTAAAATATCAAATGCTGCTTTATTTGCTCAAGAAATGATTTTGGGTGTTTGCATATCACAGAATCCCAGAATGGTCTGAGTTGGAAGGGATCTTAAAGACCACCCAGTTCCAGCCTCTGGAGATGCCAGAGCCCTGTTTTGCCAAGATGGACAATTAAAGTGTAACAATAGCTCAGGAAATGTACTCTCCATCTCAGGCATTCATTCCTAACTCCAAGAATGCTGTCTGGATGCTTTTCCAGATCTTTGACGCTTTCAAGTCTCGCCTCCACGACTCCAACAGCAAAGTGAACCTGGTGGCTTTGGAGACGATGCACAAGATGATTCCACTGCTCAAAGACAGCTTGGCCCCTGTGATCAACATGTTAATTCCTGCCATAGTAGACAACAACCTCAACTCCAAAAATCCAGGGATTTACGCAGCTGCCTCAAACGTTATCCAGGCTCTCTGTCAACACTTAGGTGAGTCATTTACTCTCTCTTAAGCTTAAAGAGTTTTAGTTAAAGTCAAATTTGAAAGTGCCACTCTTTCCAAGAGTTTCACAGGATTGTTACTCTGTGTAATGAGTCACTGGGTTTATTCTCATACCTCTTAAGCCACACGAGGCATCCTGTATTTTGTCAGTAGGTGGTTTGGTTATTTTTCCAGAGCAGCTGTTTGTTGTGGTGAAGGGGCACAGGTTGGGCAGAGAAGCTGTGGCTGCCCCTGGAAGTGTCCAAGGCCAGGTTGGAGCACCCTGGGCTGGTGGAAGGTGTCCCTGCCCATGGCAGGGGTGGCACTGGATGGGCTTTGAGGCCCCTTCCAATGGTTCTCTTAAGAATATGTTTTTATGCTCTTATTCCTTTCAATCTGTCACTGTGATTTTTGAAGCTGATATTAGTAAGATTCTTATTTACATTTTCCCACCCTGTGTTTAATTTTCCATTTAGAGATTGTAACCTGTTCTGCTCTTTGCCCTCAGACACCTCTCTGCTCCTGCAGCCCTTCTGCACAAAGGCCCAGTTCCTGAACGGCAAAGCCAAGCAGGACCTGACAGAAAAGCTGGCTGGTAAGGGGGGTTTGCTGGGCATGCTGGTCTGGTACCATCTTCATCAGGGGAGTTAATTGCTGGAGGGTGGTGGCTCTGTACCTGCAATGTATAAATATGTATCAGTATCTTAAGGGTTTAATTTACACTGAAATACCTTAGGTATTTAAGTCTCTTAAGGATTAAGATGTATACATTGCTTAAGTGTATTATAATTTTAATAGGGAATTGCATTCCCTCTCCCAGTGATAATTCTTTCATGCTCTTTCCAGGAATCCCAGAATGGTTTGGGTTGGGAAGGGACCTTAAAAAACTCCCAGAGCCGCCCCTGCCATGGGCAGGGACACCTTCCACCAGCCCAGGGTGCTCCAGCCTGGCCTTGGACACTTCCAGGGATCCAGGGGCAGCCACAGCTTCTCTGCCCAACCTGTGCCAGGGCCTGCCCACCCTCCCAGCCAGGGCTTTCTTGAAAAATGCTAAATTTTCCTGTTTTAAGAAAGCAGGGAATGTCCTTATGGGAAATACTCTTGACCCAAACACGTGACTTGGCTTCCTTTCAGAGGAATTCTGTGTGAAATGGAACTAAAGGACACACTGGACAGTCTGTGCTTATAAATATATATATATATATATAATCTGTGCAGGGCAGGATTTGGATTAGATGGTCCTGGTGGGTCCCTTCCAGCTCAGGATATTCTGTCATTCTATGATTCTGTATTTATGGTATAAGGCTACTTTTTCCCCTTAAACTCCACTACCTACTGTTTATTTCTGAGATAAACGGGAAACTGGAAAAAACAGATGTGTTACTCTGTGAGAAATTGGGGCCCTTTTGAGAATCCTAACTAAGAAAAAAACTTGGAAAAAACCTTTATTTCTTTTACTTGTTTTAATTTAATGGAAAATGGTAACTGTCAGCAGCACTGGTGCTACGGTGTGAACTTCTGGAAGAGGATAAAAGGGGTGTCTGTACAGAAATCTGGAATGTTTTATGGGAACAGCAATGGTGTTGCAACACCAAGCTCTTGTATAGAGCAGCAAGGAATCATCTGCAGTGTGTTTCAGTGAGTGTGTAGGTTCTGAAAGGCTCCCTGCTGTGTTGCAGAGCTGGTGCCAGAGCTGTACCCACGCAAGCCCTGGGCTGTGGAGCAGAAGGTGCTGCCGGTGCTCTGGCCCCTCCTGGGGAACACGTCCAGCAGCGGCTCCGGGGCCGGCGGGAGCCTCCGGACGGCCACGGCCAGCCTGGCCAAAGCACTGTTTGCACAGATGGGGCCCAGCCTGCTGGCCCACGCTGCAGCCCAGCCAGCACACGTCAGGAAGGCTTTGGAAGAGCTGCTGGAGACAGGAACGTAAAACCACCAGTGCTGAGGGCGAAACACCACCGGCCCCCTGACCCAGGCACGCAGACAGGGACACGGGACAAGGTGGGAACATCCCTGTGTCGAGGGTACACAGTGCTGGAGGAGCTGCTGGGAGAGCCTGTCTGAACGGGGCAGGGTGGGGCTGGCTCCCCTCCCTGCCCCCAGCCCATCTGTGCTTCCCTTGAGAGGATCCAGGCCCCTGGATTGCTGGTGAACCCCCACACACGGTCTCATCAGCACCACGCTTTGCACGGATGAGTGGAAGAGAACCCTGGGCACAGGGGTGCAGAACCACAACATTCTGTGTGCTGTTTGTGAAGAACACGTGTTTTTGTACCCACTCAGGCAGCTGTGCAGTATTGGCTGGGCAGGAGCCACCACTCTGGTGGGCCCTTCTCCTTCCCCGGCTACAGGCTCTGTACGCATTGGACATGGGACCTGACAGGATAAATAAATAAAGGGATTTATTTCTGTAAAGGGATGTATTTCCGTGAAGGAATGGGGTGGAGTGGCTGCTGGCAGATACGGACTGGGGGTGCTGGTGACAGCAGCTGAACGTGAGCACAGGTGGGCAGGAAGGCCGGGGGCATCCTGGCTTGGATCGGGAATGGTGTGGCAGCAGGACCGGGGCAGGGACTGTCCACTGTGCAGGCACCGGTGCAGCCACACCCCAAATCCCCTGTCCAGTTCGGGCCCCTCAGTTCAGGAAGGACACGGAGGGGCTGGAGCGTGTGCAGGGCAGGGAAGGGAGCTGGGAAGGGGCTGGAGCAGCAGGAGGGGCTGAGGGAGCTGGGGGGGCTCAGCCTGGAGAAAAGGAGGCTCAGGGGGGACCTTCTGGCTCTGCAATCCCTGACAGGACACTGTAGGGAGGTGGGCTCTTCAGCCGTGCCTACAGCGAGGGGAGCAGAGGAATGGCCTTAAAATGACACAGGGGAGATTCAGACTGATACTAGAAAAAAGTTTTTCGCTGAAGGGGTAGTCGGGCACGGGAGGGGCTGCCCAGGGAGGTGGCGGAGCCCCCGCCCCGGGGGCGTTTGGCGCTGGGATGTGGCGGTGGGCGGTGGTTTGGTACTTAGGGGAGAACTGAGCTGAACGCTCCTGAAGGTCTGTGGCGTCCTGCACTGCCCCGTGCCTCCCCGGTGCGTTCCCGCGGGGCTGTTCCGCTCCCGTGCCCGTGCCCAGCGCTGAGGGCAGCGGCGCCATTGCGCGGGCCGGGCTGGGGCTGTGGCGGTTGGTGCGCACGCGCGGCGGGAGGCGGGCGGCGCGCGCGCGGGGCGCTGTGCGCGTGCGCGGTACGTGAGGCCCGGCGGCTGCGGCTCCGGCAGGTACGGACGGGGGGGGCTCTGAGGGAGCGGGGCCGAGGGGGCTCTGAGGGGGCTCTGAGGGAGCGGAGGGGCCCAGGGGACTCTGAGGGTGCTCTGAGGGGGTTTGGGCGGGCCGCGGGCCGGGGACAGCCGGTCGGCAGAGAGCCGAGCCGGGGGGCCGTGCCGGGCCATGCGCCCTGTGGGCCCCGCCGCCTCCCGCGGCCGGGCCTCGGGTCCGCCTGACGGGGAACCGTGGCGTGTGTCCCTAGTGTCTCCCCATGTTCCCCCGTGTCCCTGGTATATCCCCGTGTCTCTGCTCGCTGCGCTGGAAGGGCCGTGCGGTGCCGGCCCCGCTCGCGTGTGACGTTGTCGCTCGTTCGGAGCCGGAGGGGCCGAGGGCGGGAGGGAACGGCCCCGACCGCGCCGGCAGGGTCGTCAGGAGGGATTTATCCATGGGAAGGGTGGTCAGGCCCTGGCAGGGGCTGCCCAGGGAGGTTTGGAGTGCCCAGCCCTGGAGGTGTCCAAGGCAGGCCTGGAGTGGCACTCAGTGCTCTGGGCTGGGGACAAGGTGGGGATGGGGCACAGGGGGATCCATGGGCTGGGAGGGCTTTGCCAGCCTCAGTGGCTTTGGTATTCCGTGATTGCCCCGGTCCTGGCACGGCTGCAGGGTCCGGGCACTCCCGGCCCTGCCCGGGTGGTTCCAGCAGCGCCTCCTCGGCGCCGGGAGCGGGCAGAGCTCAGATAAGGCCCCGCTCCTGCCCCTTGGAGCTTTTCCTACCCGTTCCCCTCTAGGTCATTCCCGTTCGTAAGCGGCCGTTCTGTGTAGAATAGGCTGAATAAAACACGCTGATATGAGTAATTTAATACCAGAGTGTGTAGGTGTCTGATACACCCGTTCGGTTATTTCGCCTGAGTGGTGTAAAAACTCCTGGAATTAAGGTAAAAGCCAGGAATTAGGGCGAGAAACGCTGGAACTAAGGTAAAAAAAAAAAAAAAGAAAAAAAGCTGGACTTAGTTTTCTCTGGTGTGCCCCAGCTCTGTGCCCACCCACGTTCTCCCTGGGCTGGAGCAGTTGGTGGCCCGGGCATGGCCTGTCCCCTTGGCTGGTTCAAACCGTGGATTGCTGTCAGATTTTTGGGATACGCCCCGGCTCCAGGGGCGGGACTGGAACAGCTGTCAGACAGACCGAGTCGATTTGGAACCTCGTGTGCAGCTCAGACCACGTGTGGTGATCCAAGGCTGCTTCTCCCTCTTCCATTTTTCCCCTCCTAATCTGATGACACGTGAATCGGTTTTTTAACTGGAATACATCTTCTGAACCAGCTGGAGGGTGAAAACATCTGTTGCACATCAGAATAAGTTTTGGGCCTGTGTTATTCCGTGTTAAAAACTGTTGCATTTGTTCATAGAATCATGGAATCATAAAGGTTGGTGTCCAAATCCAGCCACCCCCCCAGCACTGCCAAGGCCACCACTGACCCATGTGCCCAAGTGCTTTTAAATCCCCCCAGGGACAGCAGCTCTCCACTGCCCTGGGCAGCCTGTTCCAACACCCTTTCCATTAACGTGGAAATAACCCTTTAACATTGTGCTGGAGTTCCATGGCTTGGTGAACTCCTGGGAAAACATGAACTGTTATCCCAGATGCTGAAGCTCCTGAAGATATGGGATTTTTCCTTTCTGTAAGGAATTTTCCTCCTGCTATTTCACTGGTGGTTTATAACCGTATTTGTCAAAGTGAAAGCAGTGGTCTGGCTGTTCTCTGTCCAGGCTTTCAGTAGTAAAGAACTCTGGAGAGACATGGGATGGAGACTTCTCTTTTCTCCTGTAAATGCAGAATGTATCTGCCGGCTCCTCTGAGGGAACCAAGGGAACAGGAGCGGTGCAGTGTGTTTGAGGGTG
This sequence comes from Empidonax traillii, assembly GCF_003031625.1. NCBI lineage: Eukaryota > Metazoa > Chordata > Aves > Passeriformes > Tyrannidae > Empidonax > Empidonax traillii. The sequence goes on from NW_020956391.1 coordinate 77,957, forward strand.
TCGGTGGCCCCCTGTCCCTCTCCCAGCTGCACTTGCAGCTCTGAGCTGTTGTGCCCTGGCTGCTGGTGTTCCCTGGGGTCCCTTAGCCATGGGGGGCGTGGGGAAGGCTCAGATGAGCACCCCTGCTCCAGCTCCAGGCGGGAATGCCGGATCAGGAGGCAGGGTGGATCAGGAGGCAGGGTGGCACACAGCCAGGGCAGGCTGGCCTGGCACTGCTGCAGGAGGGCAGGGCTGGGCAGTGGCTCCTGGCAGGGAGATCAGAGGCAGGAGGGGGAGGAAGGAGGAGTCTGTCCCGAGGGGTGGGAGGAAGTGCCTGGCACTGGGTGTGGGTGGGAGCGAGGGGCTGTGTGTCAGGGACAGCCTCAGCCCTTCTGTGGCCCTCTGGTGCCGTTGGTTCATTTGGACTTCACCGAGGGGGACTGAGTCTGGTGCTGGCAGTAATTCTTGTCTTTGCAAAGTCATCACTTAAGCCAAGCACTGAGGATACGTTTTACCACCTATTTGTTTTGCAAAGATATTACTGATTTGTACTACATAGGAGAACTGAATGAATTTAGGGACATGGGTTAGTGGTGGCCTTGGCAGGGGTTACTTGGATTTTACTGTCTCAGAGGGCTTTCTCAACCTGAATGATTCTATGAGATTTGAACATAATTATTTAGAATAAACTTCCACTGGACTCGTACAGGAAAACTAATGATTGACTTTTACACCTCAATAGCTCCCTGTGTTAGTTTTCTAGAACACCCACAGCAATTCATGTGTGCAGATGTGCAGATCCCTGACTGCTGTTAAGGGTTCTGTAGTGGTGATAAGGCTGGTGCCCAGAGATGTGGTGAGGGCTGTGGTGCAGTCCAGGGTGCCTGGAGCATTGGGAGGCTCTGGGCGCTGAGCACACCCAGCTCTGTGCCAGTCCTTGCTGCAGCAGTGCTGAGCTGTTTGCTTTGCACAGGCCCTGGTAGCACTCCCTGCGCCATGGAGAGCGCTGAGGCCACGGAGGAGGAGCAGCCCACCGTGAGCAGCGATGGCACCGAGCCTGGCACCGAGCCTGGCACAGAGCCTGGCACAGAACCCGGCACAGAGCCCACCATCCAGGAGCAGCACATGGACTTCAGCACCGAGATCATGAGTGTCACCGAGATGGAGCAGTCCCCGGACAGCTCCCCGGACCTCAACGAGGAGAACACACAGGAGAGTGAAATTCCAAATATTGAGAGTTTACAGACCACAGACATTGAGGCTGGCTTCCCTCCGGATTTTGACAAGTTCTGGAAAGTGGTAGACGACAATCCCCAGGATTTCACTGGATGGGTATATCTACTCCAGTATGTAGAGCAGGAGGTTAGTACCTGCCCCTTTCTCCTCAGCCTTCCAGAAATAAATAAGCCAGACTAAAACAAGTCATGGGTGTCCAGTGGTAAATGTAGAACTGGACACTGGGCTGTCATGGATGCTACCTTAAGGCAGCTGCCCTGGCCAGTGTTGTGACAGAACTGTAAAACCCCAGACTGGTGTGGGTGGGAAGGGACCTTAAAGCCCGTCTTGTTCCACCCCCTGCCTTGGCAGGGACGCCTTCCATAGGCCAGATTGCTCAATGTCAGCAGAGATCACAAGACAGGTGTTAATAATTGCTGTGTAAATAGCGGGAAGGTCTGTTGAAAGGCAGGACTGATTGCTGTCCCTGTACCTCTCCCCCAGAACCACTTGCCGGCGGCCAGGAAGGCCTTTGACAGGTTCTTCACGCACTACCCGTACTGCTACGGGTACTGGAAGAAGTACGCGGACCTGGAGAAGCGGCACGACAACGTGAAGCAGTCTGACGAGGTACGTAGGGCAGCACCACTGCCGGTCCTGCCGCCTGGCACCGGGCTGCCCGTGCCTGCCCCGTGTGTGCCCGTGTCACACTGTGCCACCCGGAGCTAACCTTCTCTCTCTTTGTTGGCAGGTGCGTTAAACCTCTACAGTTTGTCAAGCTTTGCAGTGCAAGCCTCTGTATTACACTGCAGCTTAACAAGTAGGGCAGGGCTTTTCTGTCACTTCCATTTATTACTCATTTTCAAAGCGATATAGTTGGTTTTGCTGGTCACAATTGCTCCATCTTATTGCATTTTTGGTCAGACGCTGTCAATGATGCTCTAATGGGTCTGTGCCCTATGGTCTGTACCCCAAAGCCTGCCCACACAACCTGGTCAGAATGCAGGGACCGCTGCGCTTTGAAGATCAAGACTCTGCACGTGGAGATCAGAACATTGCCATGTTCTATCCAACCTCCACCCGAATGGTAATGGTAGATTATTTAAACAAAATTCCAGTAATTAGTATTTCTAAGGTTCACCGGATAACACAGTGTTGCCTCTCTCTTAGGACACCTCTAAGGATTTGAAGTACAGCTCATGTTCTCTTCGTAGGTGTATCGCCGAGGGCTGCAGGCAATTCCTCTTAGTGTTGATCTCTGGATACATTATATAAATTTCCTAAAGGAGACCTTGGACCCTGCTGATCCCGAAACGAACAGTACCATCCGGGGGTGAGTTGGGAGCAGGCTGAGATCCACGCAGTTACACAGCAGGGGGAGCAGATTAATGTGTTCAGATAAGGGGAAAACTGAGAACAGCCTGGTGGTACCTTAAGGACTTCCAGGAGGTGATGGAGCCCAGTTCCATAAGAAGGGGGAGACAGTTCAGTGTGGTACAAGAGGCAAAAGTTGTGGCTTGAGAGCTTCAGACAAGATGTTCAGAAATACTTGGTGCAGCACTGGAACCCATTAGATTTTTGGAATCTAATTCCTTGGAGTTTTTCAGGGGCTAGGATGTGTGTGAGTGCTGTGGCTGGCAGTGGTGCTGGTTAGAGGAAGAGTCTGGACTAAGGTTTGATCAGAAACCTTCCTTGAACAGGAACTGAACCAAGCTGCAGGGTTGCTGCACAGCTTTTGGGTGTTAAACTGCTGCAGTAGTGGGTTCAGAGTCTGCACAAGATAGAAGTGGTAAAGATTGTGGATTTTCCTAATACCTTGTGTTCCTGCAAATGTCTTTTACAGTTGCCTTTATTTGTGCTGTTGTGGTAGTGCTGGAGGGAAAAAATGAGTGTGAGCTTTCTGACTCTTCAGACTTTGCTACAGATAGCTGGAAAATACTTGGAAGAACTTAAATTATTAATACAAGTGTAGTTTCAAGTAAATGAGGATACTCATCATCTTTAGTAAGAGCCAGAACTTTCCTTCTTTGTTCTGCCACCACATCCAGAAACAAGTGATTTCCTTTTCCAGAGCCTATGAACACGCAGTCCTGGCTGCTGGGACAGATTTCCGTTCTGACAGACTCTGGGAAATGTATATAAACTGGGAAAATGACCAGGGGAACCTAAGGGAAGTGACCTCCATCTATGACCGCATCCTGGGAATCCCCACGCAGCTCTACAGCCACCACTTCCAGAGGTAAAGGGAAAGCAAAGGCTTGGTTAATGCCATGGATTTCCTAAGCACACCTTAACCTGCCTCTGAGAGGTAGGAATGTTCACTCGAGAACTTGGAAAGGTCACTCAGCTTTATGTAGTTAGTTACTTACGTACTCAGACAGTTGGGCTGACTGGTTTGAAGTACTGGTGCACATTTTAGGAATTGGGTTTTGGGTGAATTCAGAGGTCCTGCTGTGGAATAAAGACAGGCCTTGGAATCGTGAGGAAGAAGAGAGCAAGTCTTTGAGAAATCAGAGTGAACAGTTTTGAGCTTTTAATTCCTCATGCAATGCCCACGTGTGGTGAAACAGTAATTTAATTGAGCAAAGAGAAATACTGGTCAAGTTTGATATAATGGAATTGGTCTTTAGTAGGGAGAGGTGAGCAGGGAGCCAGCAATCTCAGTTAACTTACACGGCCTTACTGTGGTTTCTACAGATCTTTTGGTTTGGGAATGAAGTATTTCCCTTATAACTGATCTTGTCCTTTGCTGTTTGTGTTCCGTGGCAAGGGCTTCCGGAGTCCCCCACGCTGCTGTTTCTGTCTGAAGCCTGCCCCCCTTGTGGTTGGTGGGCTGGCAGCTGTGTTTGCTGGGGGAGTTGGCAGCAGGGGCGCTCCTGGTGCTGCTCTGGGGATTTACTGCTGTGCCCCGGTCAGGCGGAGCGTGGCACCACGAACTCCAAATTCTGCTGACCTGTTTGTGACTGCCCTCAGGTTTAAGGAGCACATCCAGAACAACCTGCCGCGGGACTTCCTGACCACGGAGCAGTTTGTGCAGCTGCGGCGGGAGCTGGCGGCGGCCAACGGGCACAGCGGGGAGGAGGCACAGCCCGCCGAGGAGCTGCCCTGCGGCACCGAGGACATCACCGACCCCGCCAAGGTACCGCCCTGCCCCGGGCACTGCCCCGGGCACTGCACTGCCCCGGCACTGCCCCAGCACTGCCCTCGGCCCGGCTGCCAGGGGTCACGGCAGGGCTGACAGGACAGGAGAGGAGCCATGCACACAGCTTAAGGGTGAATATTAAATGTTCTGGGTTAACAGATTGGCGTCCAAGGTCTGAGACAGCTCATCAGCAGTGCTCTGGGCAGGCTCAGGGCTGTCACAGGCGCCTGGAGCTCTCTGAAGGAATCGCTGGTGGGGAAAACACAGACATGCTGAATCCAAGGTTGACTTGCATCCAAACTCGTCTTTAATCTCAGATCAGCTTTAGCATTAGATAGAAAACCAATTTAGTTGTGTGTGCCAAGGCTCCATCAGGCGTTATCCCAGCCCTTCCCTGGCTGCTCAGGGTAACATTTCCAGGGTCTGGGAGGATTCCTGCACACCACCAACACAGGGTGCAGTTACAAAGGGGATACTGTGTCTACCTGTGTTACATTCTTAAACATTCTGTTCCAGCTGGTCACTGAGATAGAGAACATGAGGCACAGAATCATTGAGATCCACCAGGAGATCTTTAACCACAACGAACATGAAGTCAGTAAGAGGTGGACATTTGAGGAGGCGGTAAGTTGGGGTTTGTGGGAGCCAGAGGTTTGGACACGAGACCGGGAACTGGGTGCAACACTTAAACTGCCTGGGGGCCTTGAACAGGCATTCAGAGTTTGAACAGGGTTTCATTTCTCTGCCATTTTTCCTGTGAAGAGGCAGCTGTCAGCTGATTTCAAACCCTTAAGGGGTGTTTGGAAAGAGGCAATGTGGAGAATTGTTTACTGAGCCAGTAAGTCCTGGGAGTTAGTGCTGCCTCATTCCTCTGGGGTGTTGCACAGTCATGAGGGGATGAAGTGATTCCAGTTGACAGGTAAGCCCGTGCTAAAAGGAGAATGGAATTTGTGTGGGTTTGTGTTTTAACATTACACACTGAAATCCAGCAACTTTTGTTTTCCAGCAGTAGCCATCTCAACATGTACCTCCTACATATAATGTATTAAAAGTAGTTGATTAAACTAATCGTTTCATCACAGCAAATATACAGCTTTTTAGATTTAAGCTGGATTACATTTGAAAAAAACAACCTGAGGTTTTGATCCTCAGTCTTTTTGTTCTTGCTGACAAACATGGTTCTTGTGTTAAGTTTGCTTTCTTTTAGAGTACCTTGTATTACCCAGTTGGGACAGATTTACAGAGAGTCCTTGATGGGGCAGGTGATGTGAGAACTGGTGGGGGGTTCATTGCACTGGGTTGGACGGGCCCAGGTGCCTCAGCAGCCCCGGGAACTCCAAGCCACAGTAGGATCCCATCCTCAGTGACTTGTGTGCCAGTTCCCCGTGGCAGAGGGAGCAGAGCAGGCAGAGCAGCCCTGAGATTCCTGCCTTGGGGAACCTTAAGCTGCAGATTTGTGGAGCTTGGAAAAGAGCTCAGACTGTGGGCTTTGGGCAGGAAATGTGTGAGAAGCTGGGGGTCCTCTTGCTCCTGGCCACAAGCAATGCTTTCCTACCTGCAGAGAGCATCTGCTCTGTAGCACCAGCCTGCTGGGTCTGGGGGGAGTTGGAAATAGAAGTTCAGCGTGTCTTTGTAAAGGACAGAGGTGAGGTGGGTTTGCAGAGATGCCACCAAAGGTTTGGGGACAGCTCAGACCCGTTTTATTTAGCAGGAACAAGGTGGCTGTGAGCTGGTCAAAATGGCAGGTTGGGTTCTGTAGCAAAGGTCAGCGAGGAGCAGGAAGGGGGGACTGGCTTTAAATTTCAGGTGGCCCTGAAGAACTCCATGTTTCTCCTTGATTATTGTAAGTCCTTCATCCATTTGTGTGGGTTTGGAGGGAGGGAATTGCAGCACAGGAGAGACATGATCAGGTGGAATTAAAGATGGTGAGGAAGGGCCAAGGATCCCTGGCAGGGTGCCAGACAAAGGCATTTAAATTTAAGCAGAGCAGTGTTTAAACTGTCTGTTCTGGGCTCTGTCCCACCATTGTATCCATCAATGAGAACATGATCTTGCCAAACTTATGGACTTGGCATAAGTACCTTTACGTAAATGTTGAATGGGAAGTTCAATTCAGTGCTCTTTCATTTCTTGTCGATTCTCAGCCTGGTTCGGAGTTTGATCTGTGGGCTGGCTGTAGGACAGTGAGTGCTTTACTTGTGTGGGTGGACACTGTTCATAATAACATCACTGTTACAGGTTTGCAAGGGATTACCCACATGGGGTTCTTTCCCAGCACCTGTAGACCCTGTCACTCCAAAAGCTTTCTAGGAAAGCTGTGTTGCAGTGGGAATTCCCTGTCAGTAAATCCCTGTGTCCACACGGGGGTGGCCCTGCAGTGAGCAGCTGAGGGGGTGTCACCAAAGCCCTGATCGTAACGCGGTGTTGACCGAGTGCTGTGTGTGTTGGGTGTGTGAGTGCCCTGGGTGTGTGTCCCTAAGTCACCTGTTGGTCCTGTGACTCTTGCAGATCAAGAGGCCTTACTTTCATGTAAAACCTCTGGAGAAAATTCAGCTGAAAAACTGGAAAGAGTACTTAGAGTTTGAGATAGAGAATGGCACTCACGAGCGAGTCGTGGTCCTCTTTGAGAGATGTGTCATTTCATGTGCCCTCTATGAGGACTTCTGGATCAAGGTAAGGGAAGCAGCTCACAGCTGTCCTGAGTGCACACCTGACCTGGTGACTAACCCTTGTACCCTGTGGAACGTTGTTCATCTATAACTATATCTGTTGCATTAGGAGATGGTCTGCTTGCAACCAGATTTGACTGCTGCATTTGCCAACTGCGTTGCCTCTCTACGTCCTTCCTTACAGAAACTAGTCTAGTGGTTCCATAAAGGTGCTGAATGGGTTTAAACAAAAGAATTTTATCGTTCTGGCATGTTTTTGGAGGCAAATGCAAGCTTTAAATTGGGCCGTCTCTGCTCTGTTTCCAACTCTAGTATGCCAAATACATGGAGAACCACAGCATCGAGGGCGTGAGGCACGTGTACAGCAGGGCCTGCACCATCCACCTGCCCAAGAAGCCCATGGTGCACATGCTGTGGGCGGCCTTCGAGGAGCAGCAGGGTAAGGGCAGCCCCGGCCTGGGGAGGGGGGGGTGCTTGTGGCCGCCTCTTGGGTCTCTCATGTGTGAAAGCATCTCCGCTGGTGTTGCAGGCAACATTGAGGAGGCCAGGAGGATCCTGAAGACCTTTGAGGAGTGTATCCTGGGGCTGGCCATGATCCGCCTGCGCAGGGTGAGCCTGGAGCGCAGGCACGGCAACATGGAGGAGGCCGAGCTCCTGCTGGAGGACGCTGTCAGGAACGCCAAGTCCATCAGTGAGGCCTCCTTCTATGCCATCAAACTGGCCAGGCACCTCTTCAAAGTGCAGAAGAACCTGCCAAAGGCAAGAAAAGTGCTGTCAGAAGCCATAGAACTTGACAAAGTATGTGTTCCCTCTTGCTGTCTTACCAAAAACCCAACCCACCCTGCTGCTTTTCTGTCTCTGAACCGTGTTTTAAGTCATGGCAACAGTGATGACAGGAGTTGTAACTGTATGTAATGTCCCATTACTGCATGGAGACAACAGTCCCTCTAAACTGATGTTGCCACGTTCCCACATCTGAAGTTTGCACTCTTTCCTCCCGTCAGAAGCACAATGTGCTTCATCCCTTCATCTTCCCTCTCAATATCTTAGATGTTACCAGTGTGTTCACCCCTCAGGGTGAACAGCATTGGGGGGCAGTCCTGGGGGGTGGTTTTGTGTAAGCACAGGAGTACCTGGCACTGCAGGTCCTGTGAGCACAGTGCCACGCCTGGGCTTGTGCTGCAGATCCCTGCTGGTTGTCTGTGACACAAACCAGCCCAGGGGCAAAGGGAAAGCTCTTCACTGCCTGTTGTCGTGTGTATCTGTGGTGTGGATGTTGTGGTGAGTGCCTGGTAACACACACTGAGTGTGGAACACCTGCTGGGCCAGGAGTGCACCTTCTGACACACCTTTTGCACAGGAAAACACCAAACTGTACCTGAACCTGCTGGAGATGGAGTACAGTGGGGACCTGAAGCAGAACGAGGAGAACATCCTGAGCTGCTTTGACAAGGCTGTCCATGGAGCCTTGTCTATCAAAATGAGGATCACCTTCTCCCAGAGAAAAGTGGAGTTCCTGGAAGATTTTGGGTCTGACGTGAACAAGTAAGATGTGCTGTGTGCAGTGGGGTCACTGAGAGTGCTGGGAGGAGTTGGGCAGGAGTGGCTTGGTGGCATCTGTTACGTGGTTTCCTCTGTGCTCTTGGCTAAGGAACAGCTGCTCTTCTAAACCAAAATCCAGGTTTTAAATAGGAATAGATTTTGGAATAGGAATAGATTTTTAAACAGGAATCTCTTTCAGAAAATTATCCTTTCTTTCCTGAAATGCCCAGCACCTCACAGGGTGAAGTGTTACTGCCTGCCAGGTCTTGCTGTAGTCTCCCCTTGCTAGGGCTGTACAGGCAGGTGGTCCCCAAAGGGGAGGTGACATGTCTGTGACCCAGGTGTCGATTGAGACTCTTCCCTGGGAGCTGCTGCTCGAGGTTTCCAGAACTGCACAGGTGGGGTATTTCCAGTTCAGCCCTATTTACACTTACAGGGGAGGATACACCAGCAATGCATGCTTTTAATTCAATACTACATAGACTTTTTCCTCTCCATTCTCTGTTGTAAAACAAGCTCCTGGTTTTATTTACATTTTGCAGCTCAGTAAGTCATCAGGACTAACCATGAGTGAAGTTTTTCTGCTCTGGATGTTTTTAACAGCAGCTGTCCTTAAATCCTGCTGCCTCTGCATGGCAGCCACTCACTGCAGGTTTGGGATCCAGGACAGAGCAGCCCCAAGGAGCTTTGCAGCTCCCAAATAACCCCAAATAACTCACAGACTGAGCACAGGACACTGTTTTCACCCAGAGCACTACTGACAGGAGCAGCAGGTTTTGTGTGAAAAGCTGGATGCAGGAGAGGAAAGGGTATCTATTTGTGGGAGTTTTAGGCAGGACTGTTTTGTGCAGCATTGAACATACTTGTTCCTCCCATGCTGGATGAGAAAAGGCTGCAGGTGCTACTCTGGGATTGGAATCATTTTGCATACTACTGATTTCTGGTGTTGAAATGTTGATTCCCAAACCTAGTCCTGCTGTGGATCGTGAGCGGGCACTGAAGGAGCAGAATGACTAGTAACTTCTGGAAAACCTCTCCTTTATAAAGGAACTTCATAAAAGCTGCATCAAGTGTGAGGAACAAATCTGAGCTGCTGTGGAACCAAACTGAGCCTTTTGGCTTTCCCGTCTCATGGTGGATCACTTGTTGAAATTTATGGTGGGGTTTGGTTTAGAGTGTTGTACTTTTACAGTTTCAAGGAGAGATTTTAAGTGGATTGCTCAGGGGTGGGAATGTTTTGGTGACACTGGTGAGCAGGGTTTGATCCCCCTGTCCCCCCAGGCTCCTGGACGCTTATGATGAACACCAGGCACTGCTGAAGGAGCAGGAGACGCTGAAGAGACGGGCAGAGAACGGGTAGGGAGGACAGCCCTGGGGACAGCACACACTGGGACACGCCTGAGGACACCCCCTGGGGACACACACACCTTGTGACACCCCTGGGGACACACACACACCTCGGGACACCCCTGGGGACAATATACCGACTGTGGGGGACACACCCCCCGGGCTGCAGCTGAGACACAGCAATGTGGGAGTGCCCTGGAAGATTCCAGGGAACAGCCTCGGGCACTGGGGGTTATTTAGTCTCTGAATGGATATACAGGTATTTTGGGGCTTTAACCCCCCTGGTGCAAGAACAAAGTCACTTCTGTAAATCATGTGAAGTGTGCACTTAATAGAACTGTGCTGCTGGATTAACTATTCACAGAGTCATGGAATGGTTGGGGTTGGAGGGACCTCAAAGCCCATCCAGTGCCACCCCTGCCATGGGCAGGGACACCTTCCACCAGCCCAGGGTGCTCCAGCCTGGCCTTGGACACTTCCAGGATGGAAGCATTTATTGGAACATAACTTTTTGGGTTATATTTGATAGGAGAGGTGACCAGGGCTGGTAAATAACTCTTCTCTGAGCAGAACCCTGCGTTGCTGTCTCAGTGTGGGGAACGGAAGGATTTAAAGCCAGGCTGTTCTGAGGCACCACTGCCCTTCCCTAAACGATCCCATCTCCCTGCCTGGACAGGGCACCCAGCGGGGCAGTGCTGTTTAACGGGATCTAACGCTTCTCACACGGAGAATTCCCCAGTGTATCCAGGGTGCCAATTCCAAGCTGTTTTCCCCCCAGCTCCGAGGAGCCGGATGAGAAGAAGATGCTGACAGAGGACCCGTCGCTGGCGTCGGCGCAGCTGATGGACGGGGACATGCAGGTGAACCAGGCGGCCTACAACTACAACGCCTGGTACCAGGTACGCTGGCATGTGCTGCCGGGGCAGGGGCAGGGAAGGCCAGGGGAAGATGGAGCTCCCTGTTCCTCCGAGGAATTTCAGTGGGGAATAGAGTGGCTGAGGCTGGACCAAGCACCCCAGCACTGCCAGGGCCACACTAACCCATGTCCCCACCTGTCTCTAATAGCCATGGAAGTTTTACTGGGGTGGTTTAACAAAAGCTGGTGTTTACACTGGGCAGAGCAGGGAGGGAGCTGAGGCACAAACCACCAGCCCTGGCGTAGCCGTGGTTTGGGAGTGGATTGGATGCCTGAATCCCACTGAGCTCTAGTGCTCTTCCCAGAGTCTCATCCAGCCTGGATGCTGTGCAGCACTAGGCGGGAAAAACCCCCAGATACTGACACACAGGAATGGCACCCTTGGAGCTGTGCCAGGGCAGGGGCAGGTTGGATCTCAGGACAAGGTGGTGTTGGGGTGTCCTGGGCAGGGCAGGATTGGACTGGATGGTCCTTGGGGTCCCTTCCAGCTCAGGGCATTCCACGATCACTGTGATCACAGATCCCTTGCCTGCCTTCCACATCCTGCTGCAGGAAGCAGACAAACCCCTCCTGAGGGAACGGGGCAGTTCCTCATTGCCAGGGGTGCCCGGCTGGGAGCAGGGGGAGCTGTGTGGCTCAGGGACACTGATCCCATCCCACTGTGTTTGCAGTACAACTACCAGAACGCCTGGAATTACGGACAGTATTACCACACCAGCTGAGCCAGAGGGCACTGTGCTGCACCTTCGACAGAGATGGAATAAAAAAAAAAAAATATATTTTTCTAACTTTGGGCTGTGAAAGAACTGTTGTGCCACCTGCTGCGGGTCCTCTGCATGTGACCCGAGCTGCTGCTCACAGGTACGTGTGAAGAGTTGTGTGCTGGTAACCGATAAATGGTCTCTGTACAATTCTCATTTACCATAAATGCATTTTTTTAATTCCCTGCACTAATTTATGGAGCTTTTGGAGGAATTCCCGTTGGTCCTACGTTTCCATAGATTGGGTGGGTGAAGCTGGGGCTGTTTGGGTTGGTTTTGCCCCAGAGCCGGAGCCAAGGCCGTCCTGCTCCCAGCCCAACTGCCAGCACAGCTTTGCCAAGGCGGGCGCTGTGCTGGGATTGACCCCGGAGCGGGGCTGGAGCCTTGGCAGAGCTGTGGGGTCAGGAGTTCACTGTGGGGCAAAACCCCCTTGGTTCTTTTCTAAAAAGCACAAACTGTGTTTGGGATGACTTTTGTATTTGGAGTTTTTCATGTACACGGTGTGAGCAAAACTTTTTTCATTTTGATCAAAGTGATCATTCCCATTTTTGTAATAAAAACAAGGAATTCAGCAGTGCTCTGAGCCTTCTTGGATTGCCTCGATCAAGCCAGGAGCAGGAACAGCGGTGTTCGAGGCAGGGCTGTGGCACACGGATGCCTTGGGAACGCCTGGATCGTTGGGAGCAGAGTGCCTGACACTGGTATGGAGTGGGAATGCTGTGGAATTCCACAGGAGGTGCTGCTGGAGCCCTGTGGCCCTGCAGCCCCGCCAGGGGAGGGTGGGGGAGCTCGGACACAAAGAAGGGACGGCACTGCAGGTACAAACTGGTTTAGTGGGGTGTCACTGTACAGAGGGGCAGGGACAGCGCTCCATTTCCGCAGGGCCAGGCTGGAACTGCATCCCGGAGTTCCAGTGCCAGTCCCTGGGTTCCCAGCAGCAAAGGGAATTCACTCCTCACTCGATGTCCACCAGCTCCACTTCAAAGAAGAGCTTTGCATTCGGGGGAATTCTGGGGGGGCACATTAAGGAAACCTAAAACATCCCAAATCCCCCAGTTCCCACGTCCCTCCCTGCTGTAATGAGTGACCCCCCCATTACATCCCTCACCCAGCATTCCCAGGTTTCTGTCCAAGGATACTTGGCATCGGGCTGCCCCTTCTTGCCGTAGGCCCACTCGGGCTCGATTTCCAGCTGGGCCTTCTCTCCTTTGCTCATGGTCAGCAGGGCCTCATCCCACTGCAAGGACAGCACAGCAGGGCGTCACAACAGCTGCATTCCCAGCCTCTCCCCCTGCTCCTAGGGATTCCCGCCAGTCCCACACCTCCACTATCCCAGGCTGCTCCAAGCCCCGTCCAACCTGGCCTCAGGCAGTGCCAGGGATGGGGCAGCCCAGCGCCCCTGGCAGCCTGGATCAGTGGATCCTGTTCAAGGCTGGCCCAAACCCGGATCCACTCAGTGCCTGTCCCTGCCCAGTCCCCACCAGCGGCTCCCACAGTGCCAGCTCCCAGCTCAGAGACACGGATAAAGCTGGCACAGCTGCAGCTCCTGCAGTGCTGGACTCGGGCCAGGGGCACGGCCCCTTCCCAGTGCCAGTCCCGGCCCTCAGAAAGGCCTTTCTCCTGCTCAGCCTGGAGAAAAGGAGGCTCAGGGGGCACCTTCTGGCTCTGCAATCCCTGACAGGACTGGGGAGCCAGGGGGGGTCGGGCTCTGCTGCCAGGGAACAGAGCCAGGAGGAGAGGAATCCCACAGCCTCAGAGCAGACTGACAGGAGCAGGAGGCTGGGCCTGTCCCCAGGAACACGGCTCTGTTTTCCACACGCTGCTCACCAGGGCAATGACACAGGATAATGGTACCTCCTGCCCATGTAAGCCCTCGTAATCTGCATTTTTACCTCTGAGGAACAGAACAGCAGCTCAAAAACTGCACCCCGGTCATAAATGACACAGAAGGGAACTCCTTTGGAATTCTGAGGGAGCTGTCAATGCCGTACTTACACCTCGGATCACTTTTCCTACGCCAACCTTGAAACTCAAGGGCTTGGCTGCTTTTTTCTTCTTGGAGCCTGGAAGAGAGTTTGGTGTTGCTTTGCTTTAGCGTCACTGCAGCACACACCACACTGCTGGCCACAATTACCAGCATCAATATTTATGGTAAGTAAATATTTTCTTATGATATTATTATAATAATATTTTAATATTCAGTGCTGTGCACCAAAGCCATCATTCACTGCTCAAGCTCCACTGAGAGCTAAAGCTGATGAGCATCTTTCAAGCCTTAAAGACTCATTTCTGAATTCGTAAAGTTGACAGAACAAGTCACAAACACATTAAAGAACCATAAGAAGTCAACAGGGAACATACAGCAAGTACAAGGAGTCCCAGACAGCATTCCGGTGACTCTGGAATACTGTTCCTCGGAGTGTGGGACACACTCTGGAAAAGCCTTCCTAGTATTGCAGGACTTCATATCCCTAAATCTGTCACAAAAACACCAGAGTACTCAAATCCCTCTCATTCCAGTGCCTCCATGTTTAAGGATTTATTAGAGAAGGACACTGCTGGTGCTGGAGTTCCATAGGAGAGGGAAGCTCCCTCTCACCCTCAAGTATTTTCAGCCCTGATTAACTCCCTGCATTTCACATTCCCAGGCCTGGAGAATGCCAGAAGGGAGGGCTGGCAGGATGCAGCAGTGTCACTTGACACCAGCCAGTCCTAAAATACTGCCCTGCCTTACCTCATGGAAAATCAGGACCCGGGAGGGGGCTCAGGGACATCCCGGCAGCTCAACAACAAAGGGGTTTGTCAGAATCCCACAGGGACACTGCCCGAGGCAAACACTGCCCAAATCTGCTTAAGGAGCCCAGAAAATGCACTCTACAAGTGTCTGCAGCAAACCCAAACAGTTCCTCTGTGTATCCACCTATGCATGACCTTACTTGATTGAATATTGGTATCGAAGACTGTCCCATCCTGCAGCTTTCCCGTGTACCAGCAGTGCACAGTGTCTCCTTTCTTCGGGAAGTTGGTTTTGTCGCCCTTCTTTAAAATGGATTTTGTATACTTTGGTGGCCCCTGAGGTTGTAAAAATAAGAGTTAGGACTGGAGGGTTAAATAGCTTCATATCAATTACATTTAAGATGGAATAAGCACTTAGGCATCAAAGACGTGCAAAGGGCGTGTTCATGTGTTACTGCAGGACTGGGATGTATGGGGAAAGTGCAGCAGATGAAGGTTAAGGCAGGGTGCAAACACCAGAGTTCTTGCTGTAACCATGTTTTTGGAGAATCCCGGGTTGGAAGGGACCCACAAGGATCATTCAGTCCAACTCCTGGACACCCCAAGAGTCACACCCTGTGCCCCAGAGGATCATCCAAACGCTCCTGGAGCTCTGGCATCTTTGGGGCCTCTGGCATCTTTGGGGCCGTGCCCAATGCCCTGGGGAGCCTGTTCAGTGCCAACCACCCCCCGGGGGAAGAACCTTTCCTTGATCCCCACCCTAACCCTCAACCTGAGACAGGGGACGCGGTTAGCTGGGTTTCCCCACACGGCAAGCACGAGGTGGGAGTGTCGCACAAACCTCCTCCACAGCCTCCTCAGCCTTCACCGCCTTCCCCTTGGCCTCCTCCGCCTTGGCCGGCTTCGCTTTCTCCGCCGCCTTCTCCGCGCCGTCCGTGCCCTTGAACCGCTGAGGGGGAGCACGAAGAGCCACATCCACCAACCATTAACCCCCACAGGACCCCCTCCCCTCCCTCACCTCTATTCCCACCTCCTCGCCCCCTCACCTGCGTGTGGAAAAGCTGCGTGTAAGCCGCGATGAGCTGCTCCTTGTTCGCCGTCTTGGCCACGTTCTTCACCTGCCCCAGCAGCTTGTGCTCCGCCAGGAACTGCCGGGACACAAACGCGTGCGAGCCGTGAAACAACCCCCCCACACACACACACACACAAACACACTCCAATCGCGCTCCGAACCGCCGATTTCCCCGCAAACTCACCGCCTGCGCCGCGTGCTCCTGCAGGAATTTGATGATCTCCTTCTTGGCCAGCGCCTCGCTCCGCAGCTCCTCGGCGCTCCAGGGCTGCGCGGGACCGGCGGCCGCCGCCATTTTGCCCACCCCGCCTCCTCCTACTCCTCCTCCTACTCCGAAGAGGAGGGCTGGGAAACCGCCCGGCGAGGGGAGGGGAGGAGGGGGAAGGCCAGGAAAACGCCTGGGGAGAAGGGGAGGGCCGGGAGGAGCCTCCCGACCCTCCCCTTGGCCCGTGGGCAGAGGAGGTTCCTGAAGGGGGGGTTGAGGCGACAGCGCTGAGGGAGGGACAAAATGGCGCCGCCTCAGGGCGGGGAGGAAACGCCCTGAGGGAGAAGTGAGGCGGGAGGAGAAGCGGGATTTACCTCAGGCCGCCCGAGGTGGAAAGGGCGGGCCAGGAACCCTCCGAGGGAGAAGGGGAGGGCCGGGAGGCGGCCAAGCCGCCTCCCGTCCCTCCCCTTCACCCTCGGCGGCGTTTTCAAGCGGCGGCGCTGAGGGAGCGACAAAATGGCGGCCCCTGAGGGAGGAGGATGAGCGGCGGTCGGCAGCGCACTTTGCCTCAGATCTGGCGGGCGCCCGAGGGCAGAACCGAAAGGCAGGGCTCGGGCGACGACAGCGACGATGACTTACTGTTGGCAGCCGCCGCCGCCGCGGCGGACCCCGTGCCCGTGGAGGGCTTCAGCGAGGCGGCGGGGTCCATATGGATCTACCCCACCAACCTCCCGGTGCGGCCGTACCAGGAGCGCATGGCGGGCGCCGCGCTGCTGGCCAACACCCTGGTGTGCCTGCCCACGGGGCTGGGCAAGACCTTCGTGGCCGCCGTGGTCATGTACAACTTCTACCGCTGGTTCCCCTCCGGCAAGGTGCTGTTCCTCGCCCCGAGCAAGCCGCTGGTGGCTCAGCAGATGGAGGCGTGCGCCCGCGTCATGGGCATCCCCTCACGGGACATGGCGGAGATGACAGGTACGCAGGGGGGTTTGAAGGGGCAGAGTGTGAAGAGAGGGAATAAAAGGAGGTGTTGGGAAATGAAGAGGGTTGGCCGTTGGTTTTGCGGTAGTTAAAGCCCCGGGTCGCCTGGGTAAAAGGGTGGTGGAGCGCTGCGGCGCAGCCCTGTGGGTCGCAGCCTGGCGGGTGTTCACACACAGTGTGCTCTACGTGAAGCTTAAGCTAAAGAATAATGGCTCTTTTTTCCTTTTTTTTTTCTTTATTTTTTTTTCTCCTCCACTTTCCCCCTCCCGTTTTTCCTTTCCTACCCCCGTTTTCTTTTCCCCTCCCCTTTCCACGTTCCCCTCTCCCCTCCCTCTTTCCGCCTTTTTCCTTTTTGCCCCCTTTTTATAAAGTTTTTACAGACACCACCCCCCCCAACCCCCCAGCTACAGCTCACTGCACTTAATGACAGAACCCATGAGCTGTTTTTAGGCAAAAACATTTCCCAGAGATGTTATAAATGAGGTTTAGAGCTGTGGGGCATCTTGAGCTTCCCAGCCTTGACTTCCGTGGTTCTGGATTTAGTGTTTTAATGCAAGAAACTCTTCCTCGTTGTTGTGTTCAGTGAGGGTGGGCAGGCCCTGGCACAGGTTGCCCAGAGAAGCTGTGGCTGCCCCTGGATCCCTGGGAGTGTCCAAGGCCAGGTTGGAGCACCCTGGGCTGGTGGAAGGTGTCCCTGCCCATGGCAGGGGCTGGCACTGGATGGGCTTTGAGGTCCCTTCCAACCCAAACCATGCTGGGATTCCCTGTGTCTGCCAGCTGCCCTGCTGGCTTCTGCTGCTACTCTCCGGTCATGGGCTGTGCTTTGCTCTCAGCAGAACAGCTCCCTGATGTCATTTCCTTTATTTCCAGGAGGAACCCAAGCCCTGGGCCGCCGGGAGCTGTGGAATACCAAGAGAGTGCTTTTCCTTACCCCTCAGATAATGGTCAATGACCTGTCTCGGGGCACCTGTCCCGCTGGGGACATTAAATGTTTGGTTATTGATGAAGCCCACAAAGCCCTTGGGAATCATGCCTACTGCCAGGTAATGCTGGAGTCCCCCCTTTTTCTCCCCTAGTGACAAAAACACTCCCCCAAAGCACTTCAGAATCTCCATAAAGTGTCACTGTTACCACTGCGGGGAGGTTGCTCTCGAGGTCCTTAACTTTGAAAGAGATCAAACACTCCTGTGCATTGTCAGGTTTTAAGTAATACCTGTAAGGAATTTTTGTCACGTCTGAATTGTTATTTCTGTTTCAAAGTATCTTCTTGACTGAGGCAATTAAAAGAAATAAAAGCTTTTTTTGTAAGGCTCTTTAAATGAGTAACACCAGTTCAAGTTTTGTTTTTAAAATCGAGGTTTGTGTTGATCAACAAAGACTTTGTGTTATCATTGGGTTAATCTCAGCGATGGGTGATCTCAAAAGTAAATTTTGTATACTGGAAAAATTGATTGGATTATGTGTATTAATACATGTGGAGTTCAGATTTCATGGGGCTTATTATCCATGATTTACTTTTTTTTTGAGCTGTTCTTCAGACTTCTTGGCAGCTCTCCTGACTTAGTGTGCTGTTAATCTTTCTGTGAAATCAAGTGAGAAATCACTTCATAATTTACCCAGATTGTTCTTGGTATACTTCCAGGATGTCCCATCCCTGGAAATGCTCCAGTCCAGGTTGGACAGGGCTTGGAGCAACCTGGGATGGTGGAAGGTGTCCCTGCCCGTGGCAGGGGGTGCAGTTCATGATCTTTAATGTCCCTTCCAACCCAAAGCATACCACGATTCTCTGATTGAATATTTTCAGAGTGTTTTGTTAAGCCTTTCCTTCTTAGTGGGTATTTTCCTTGGTATAGTTTGTGTTAGGAAATAATCTCCTTTAAAGGTATTAACAGAAACTTCCCTTTGGTAGGTTGTGAGGGAACTGAGCAAATACACCAGCCAGTTTCGGATCCTGGCCCTGAGTGCCACCCCAGGCAGTGACACCAAGGTGAGCCAGCTCCACTTGTGTGGTTCAGATAATCAAACTGGAGTAGAAGCTGTGTTTGATACCAGTTTGGACACTGTGCAAGGTATAGAGATGTTAAAGTTCCACATCAAAACTGAATATATTTGCAGTCTTGGCTCTTTGCTTGAGGTCTCTAAGTGGGGGGTCTTTTGTTTTCCCTCATGGGCAGTGGGTATCTTTCTTTGCAAATGTATTCCAGCCCTGCTAAATTGTGGAAATAGTAATTTTTGCCTTGCCTCTCTGCCAGGCTGTGCAGCAGGTTATCTCCAACTTACTGATCGCTCGGATAGAGGTGTGTGCTGAGGATTCCCCGGAAATCCAGCCTTATTCTCACGAGAGACTGGTGGAAAAAATTGTAGTTCCACTTGGGGAAGAGCTGGCAGGAATTCAGAACACTTACATCCAGGTGAGTTTGTTTTCTCTTTGCTGGTCACTGGCCAGTGACAGGAAATACATGAATATCTCTGCCTAGACTTGCAGTAGTTAATGACAGCAACACCTTCCTATGCAATTCAGTTTGAGCATAAGGCAAAGAAAAAACTCCGTGGTTTCAACTCCACCTGTGACCTTTCAATACCTCAAATAGCTCAGGTGAAAAACTGAGAGTGGAATTAGTTTCCTCATCCTTTTTCAGGAGTCTTTGCAGAACTTAAGGACATCAGACTAAAGCTGAGGGTTTCTGCATTTGGCTGAATTTAGTAGTATTGAAGTACTCAGATGTTGGGAATGCCTTATGAAATCTGTATGTGGATTTTCTGAAACTTTTTCTCTGTTGGAGAGTATTCTTTAGGGCTTTAAGTCATCTGTAAGTGTAATTAGTTCCCTTGATTATTCTTGATCTTTTTTTGTTTGTTTGTTTGGGGGTGGGTTGGGGTTTTTTTGTTTGGTTTTTTGTTTGTTTGTTTGTTTTTCTTAATATTCTGAGAGCTTTTTCCTTTTTTTTTTCTTTTTT
>NW_020956391.1:99127-156642 GCF_003031625.1 Empidonax traillii
GGTTACAGCCCTCTTGCACGCTCCACAGCCATAAAGTGTATCTTCAAACGGCAGGTTGAGTAGTTTTGTCAGCAGCATAAGCCCTAACACGGTCAAAATAAATAAATACTACTGGCAGAAACACCAGGGAACGCTTGGCTGCAGTGGGGGATCAGCACACAGGGCAGCTGCTCGTGTCTCAGGGACAGGGATGTCTCCAGGACGAGCAGCTGAGTCACAGCAGGGCTGGGGCTGCCTGTGGCAAGGGACAGCACACACAGCAAGTGCTTTTTGCAGCAGAGGGTTAAAATGTAAACTATGTACAAACTGGTGCTCTGTGGTGGGAGGATTTCACTGCTTCCAAGGACTGTTCAGCATCTGCTGTGCCAAAGCGTTAAGATAATTTGTCTAACTGGCAAAAGCAATCAGATTGCAGAAACCTCTTTAATTTGGCATCAAAGCTTGCCAAAGGGGAAAATTATTTGTATTTGCTCTTTTAAAAATCTTGGGGGGGGGGGTGAGGACAAAACCTTCCTCCCTGGGCCTTCTATTCAACTGAATTTTTAAAAGCTTTTTGTTATTTTCTGTTAACTAAGAGCTTTTAGTTTAATACTGGCTGCCATTTCTTAATTTTCCTTTTCCCAGGCTGAGATTCTTCATTGCATTTTTGTTGGTTTGGGTTTTTTTTTTTTTCCTCCCTACGAGGACTGTTGGTTTGTTTGTGTTAAAACTAAGGCTTTTCTCTCTCTTTTTATTTTCTTTTTCCATTTTTCCCCTCTCCTTGCTGTGTCCCAAGGATCTCCATGCCCAGCAAGCACCGGAGGACACCTTGGTCCCACTTAAGCCGGGGCCAGCTGCACTCTGATCCTGCTGCTCAGGGAGAGGCTTTGGGTTAAGCTTAAAGCCAGTGGCACCAGGAGGCTTCAGGTTCTTCCAGAAGTACTCCATAAATCCATGCCTGGGGTTTTTTCACTCTGCTGGGAGTCAGCAGCAGCTGGCTCTGGTTGCTGGCCTGTAGGTTGTGATTAAAGAGCACAGAAGCTCTGTTTAAACCCTAAATCCTGCAATCAATAAATAATGCTGGTGATGTGCTCCATAAATTTTATATAAAAAGACACTTCTATTAGGCATAAACTCTCCCATCATATCAGTAGGGGGACACATTCAGGAGGGATTTTCTGAGAGCAAAACTGTTTGCTACCCCAGTTCTAAAGTGCAGTAGGTGCTCTTGGACTGTGTGAAACAGTGGGAGTGCTGCTCTCAGCCTTTCTGCCAGGCAGGCAGCTGTCTGTCTGTAGGATTATCTTATGGTGAAGGGCAAAAGAAACCAGAAACTGGGAATCAGGAAGAGAAAATTCTCACAGTGAGGGTGGTCAAACTGCAACAGGGCCCAGAGGGGCTGTGGGCTCCTCCTCCCTGGAGCTGCTCGAACTCCAGCTCTGCCTGCCCTCCTGTCTGCAGAGGTGACAGCCAGAGGTCACTTCTGGCTGGGATTTTTAATGTGATTCTGCGAATATTTTTGTCATTTATTACATTGATGGTGTGGCAAAAGGACTGAACAAATTAGTTACTTCACTGCAGTGTTTTGACATCCAGCAAAGTGGTGAGACAAAAGTGTTGAGAATACTGGAGTCAAAAATAACCAGCGGCTATTTAGGAATGCCAAAGACAGTCACAGGATTCCTGGGAGTGTGGGATTAAGGTAACCTGTAACTTTTGCCATCAAAACCTCAATGAGCATTAGGACTGTGGTGCCTTTTTGGTCTCTTCTCCAGTCTAAAGGTCCTTTGGTTGGGTGCTTTGTGAGGTAAGCATTAGGAATCTGTGTCATGGATGAGGACATCCAGAGCAGTCGCCATTGGCCTGCTCTGGCTCCTTGGGTCAATCCCAGGGGGCTAAATCTGGTAGTTCTCTTCAGGAACTATGACCTGGACATTCTTTTTCTGCCTATTGAGGTGGGTTTGGTGTGTTCCCACTGAAAGCCCCAGTGGGGTCTTGGTGCAGCACCAGGTGCCCAGAGCAGGAGCTCCAAGGTCTCCCCAGGGACCATCCCAAGCCACAAGCAGTCTAGGGATGCCAGTAAGTGGCTGAGGGGAGAGGTCTCTGCCTGCCTTATCTTGTAAACAAAAGATAAGGTGAACTAACTTATAAAGTGCTAAAACCCTCATTGAAATCGTGTAGAGACTGTCCAGGTTGACACAGGGGGCTGTGTTTGGGGTGGCCTGGGTGTGGTGGCTGGGCTGGGGGATTGCCTCCCTAGAGGGGCTCCGAGCCCCACTGCTGACCTGGGGCAGTGCAGCCGGTGTGAGCTGGGCCTGGGGCTGAGCAGGGCTGGGCAGGCAGCAACCAGCAGATCTGGCTCCTCAGGGCCGCTGCAGGAACCAGATCTCGTTGTGGCGGTTGGCGGCGGCGGGGTTGGTGTAGCCGGCGATGATGAAGGTGTCCTGCAGGCACAGCTCAGGGCTCTCCAGGATGGCTGCCAGCACGCTGATCTCTCTCATGATCGAGTCTTCATTGGTGATGCCTCTGAAGCTCCTGCAACAATTGGCTCCACGTCAGGTTCTTTTTAACATCCAGTTTTTCTGGAGCCTTCTACACGCTTTGGTTGTGCTTCCCCAGTGATACTGTGACAGATCTTAGCTTTGTCCCTGCCATGTTGGGTGCTTTGCTCCCAGCTACACAGAATAGCTGATGCTGGCTTATCACACATTTGCAGATGCATCAGTATACCAATTAATGCATAGGATCATGGAATGGACGCACAAGGATCACCCAGTGCAACCCCTGACCCTGCACATGCACCCCAACAATCTCCCCCCTCCCTCAGAGCGTTGTCCAAACCCTCCTGGAGCTCTGGCAGCCTTGGGGCCGTGCCCACTGCCCTGGGGAGCCTGTTCAGTGCCAACCACCCTCTGGGGGAAGTGCCTTTGTCTCACAGAAATTGTTAACCATTATTTCCAGGCAGTTTTTACAAGGTTTTGCCTTTGTTACCGTGTATAACTGGGTTTAAAAGATGTGGCCTGCCCCGACTGAGAGGTGCATGTTCTCCCTGCTGCCCCGGAGCAGCGCTGAGCCGTGTCTGACCTGCTGTAGACGATGGTGGAAGGCCACTCCTCGATGATGATGTCCGAGTCGAAGGGGTGTGGCGGCTCGTCCTGCAGCACCTCGGGCAGGTAGTAGGCGACGGTCACCGACTGTGTCATGGCCGACTGGGACTCGTTGGTGTGCACGATGGTCACGATGGGGATGGTGATCCCCAGGTACAGCCCTGGGGGACACAGGGTGTGCAGGAAACACAAAGGGAGCTTTACATGCTGTGCTGGGCTGCTGAACTCACACTGAGTCCTGTAAACCCCACAGGGTTACTAACAGGATGCTTTAGGCAGTGGGGCCCTGTATTCCAGGTTGGAAGCAGCACAGGCTGCCCAGAGAAGCTGTGGCTGCCCCTGGATCCCTGAAAGTGCCCAAGGCCAGGCTGGACAGGGCTCAGAGCAACCTGGGCTGGTGGAAGGTGTCCCTGCCCATGGCAGGGATGGCACTGGATGGGCTTTAAGGTCCACTCCATGATTTCTGTGATTCTTCTGGAAGGGCTAGAGCCAGGGTGGTGGATTTGGGAAAGCTAATAAAAGCATCTCCCGGTTAGGGAACTAAGGGCATAAATATAGTTGTATAACTCCAGTGCAGAGTTGTGGTGCCCATTACCTGAGGAGTTCTGCTCACAGATGTACCTCATGAGCTTCATGAAGCCCAGGCAGATGCTCTGCTCGTACTGTTTCTCCTTCATTTTTATGCAGGCCCACTTGGCCTTCCCATACTGCCTTTTCTCATAGAGCAGATCTCCCAGCTGCAATCACAGAGGGAAGGAGTTAGGGTTTCAATATCAGCAGCTGAAAACCCCCCACAAACAAATACATGTTTAGCACCAGAACAGCTGCATCTTTTTTCAACTGTCAGGGACGTGATCTTGAAGGGAACATGAGTTTCAATCCTTCCTCAGTATATCAACATATATCAATCATTTATTCAATATGAACTCAGGAAGGAATTTGCTGCTGCCCTCAGACCACAACCTATTTCAGCAGATTTCCAGGTAGTTCTCCTTTAAAATAAGGAACTGACATTTCTTGGGACTGTATTAACCATTTATTTGCAATTAGCAATGGACAGCCTTATTTTTTAGCTGCAGTTGTTACAGAAGTACTGAGAATTTGCTTTTAATTACAACAGGAACAGTCAGGAGTCCCAAACTGTTCAGATGAAACATGTTCCAATTATGATATTTATAAATGTGACTTATTATTTAAAAGAAATGTGACAAAAAGTCTTCATAGATGGTTAGTAAAGGTTTTCTGGGTCTGTTGATTTAAGGTTAGACCCTTGTTTGCACATTTCCTGAGCCAGAAGCAATTTGCTCCCATCATTTTCAGATTTGTATTAGAGGATGAGCCGGGGTTGCAGATTGCTGCTTTGTTTGGTAATCATCTGTGATACAAAAGAACTTTGGTTTGAAATTCAGATATTAATCTCTTTCAAGCACTCTTTGCTAAGGTTTTATTAACATGACTGTGTAAACAAGCAAATTTAAAGAACCAATTTAAATGGAGAAGACGGGGGTTTTATTTCAAATATCAAAATACGGGAACTTTTTGTTAAATCAGTTATAAAATGTCACAAAGGCTGTAATTCTTCTCTTTCTTATGAGTTTCCTGAGAGCTTTTACTTTGGAAAAAAGAAAAGTCACTTGTTAAAGGGGTGAGCTGTTCCAAGTGAAAGGAGTTAAACAGTTAGAATGCTTTGCACTTGGGGTGTTAGAAATCCTAGCGAGCTGAAAGGATTTGATAAGGAGCCCCATTTCTGAAAATCCTAACGGGTTGAAAGGGTTTGATGAGGAGCCCCGTTTGTGGAAGTGAGGTGTGAGAGCCCAGCCCGGCAGGGAGGGGCAGCAGTACCTTCTCCTTGCGCTGGATCAGGGTGAAGGGGATGGTCTGTCGCTCCTGGGGGTTGTTGTTCCTGGTCAGCTGCTGGATTGGCTCTGCCATGTCTGCAACACAAGGACACGGATCCCACTTCAGACTTAGAGATGCAAAAATTAGACTGAAATGTGTTGATTCCTGCTCTTAGTTAAGCTTTGGGGACTTTGGAAGCAGTTTAGTTTGCTCTTCTCTTAGGAAGGGCTCCCTGGCTGCTGCCTCTGTACTCTTAGGAAAAAGTTTCCCTCTCCCACTCCTCATGTTTGCAATTCCCCCCATTTTCTGGGCCAGTTTTCTGGCTCTGAGCAGCTGACATTCCCAGTTCTGGTGACTCTGCTGGTGTTGGAGTCCTGTGGATCCACACGAGGTAAATTGGCTTGGCTGCTCCTGGTCACCGGCTCAAGGGAATACTGCTGTGGAAACTCGAGTCCAAAAGCTGTTTAATTTTAATATTTTATTTTAGAGTTTGATATTTCTGAATTTAGTTTTTGAATCTATTTATATCTCTATTTGTAGATGAAAATTTAACATTAGTAGTTCTTAAAAGCAGTAAAATACATCTCCGATACCTCTCTGTTTCAGTGCATTATTAGTCAGGACATATGTTGAGTGCAAGGCCTGTGTTGTTGCTGTTTCCAGACCAGCTCCAATGGATAAAAGGAGCAAATAAATGATACTTTCCTAAATAAAACTGGCATTTCCTAGAACTCCTATGCCCCTCCAGTTGTGCCATTTCAGTGTGGTTGGATTAGGTGTGTTTGTAACTGTGGTTGCCCCGACATCAATTCTGGCTGAAGTTCCTAAATCAGCTCTGCTTTAGGGGTTGATCCCTGGCAGCCAGGCTTGGAAGCTGTGGATATGAGGTTAGCCTAAGGTATGGGAAGCCTCTCTTCCAGAGGGGTTGGTCCCTTGCTTTCCAAACTGAAGGGATAAAGGCATTTGTGTGCTCTGAGAGAGGATGAGACATTGAGTTCTGTGTGCTTTGAGAGCCTGGGTGTGGATTCTGCCCCACGCCCTCATGGTGTGTGCTGGACACGCAGCAAAAGGACACGTTTCAGCTGCAAGAGCTCTTTTCCTGGGTGTTTGAAGTGCCTCAGGATCTGAAGTGGAAAAGGCAGGATGATGGGAGAAGAGAGCATTATGATGTTTCAGGGAAGAGCAGAATTAAGATGCAGGAGAATTAACTTGGCCGAGGTCACTTGGTAAATCTGCAGCTGAGCGGGGAATCAAACCTCCATGTCCTGGCACCCAGTGCAGGGCTTTAGCTTTAAGACTAGTTAGAACAGTAAAGATCCCTAAACAAAGGGAAGGGGAAAAATAAAGGTGAGGAAGCTACATTAGGGATAACTTGAAACTTTTTTTTTTTTAAATATGTAATTGAGAATCAATGAAAATGTAACTAATTACTGACATATAAAATTGATCTCTTTGGAGGCTGAGGGAAAAGCAAAAGTAGATTAGCCTTCAGCACTTAATTTTCCAAGAATTAGGAAGCGTTTTAGGACTCTAAGCTTCTATTATTCTATATTGCATTTAATAACATTTGCTGAGTGTCACAGAGCAACCCTTCTTTAGCACAGGAACTGAAATGTGGTCAAATGCTACTTTTGACTTATTTCCTAGACTCTTTGTCCTTCCTGGTGGACCTCAGGAATCTCAGTGCAGGGTTTCACTGTGTATCACACCACCAGGGAGTTTTGTGGGAAGGAATTCAGTTTTCTGCTGCTCAGAGCTGCCCTAAAGGAGCCCTTTGGCTTCCAGCCCTTGACCTGCACTCGGTGTGTTAAATAGGGATCTCGCTCCTCTCTCGCCCCCTCCTGCCCTGTGGATTTGATGTGCCGATTCCAGACACAAACCTGGGGCTGCTGGAGTGTGTGTTGAATCTGTGGGATGGCACTGCTGGCACAGGGCAAGCAAAGACCCCTCTGAGGGGCACTGAGAACAGGGCAAGGCAGAGAATGCTGTTCAGACTCATCCTACCCTTCTTTTAGCATGTTAAACCATTACAAAGTCGAGATGAGACTTGGAGGTATGACTTAAAAAGGAGCTGGGACTCTCTTTGCTGCATTGGATTACAGTAATTTCCTTTAGGTGGTGTCTAGAGTCTGTTCAGGGTTTGCTGGTTCCCCCCGGGGAAGGTGGGCTACCTGAGCAGCAGAGATGGTTCACATCTCTCTGCTTCTCTGAGCAGTCACAGTTTCTGACTGAGCTGAGTTTGCAGTGACTCTGCTGCTTGTTTGGAGTTATGCGACAGTCTTTCAGACTCTCCAGTCTTTCTTAAAATTGAAAAGGAGCAATTTCTGACTGAGATAAGCCTGAGAAGCTCACTGTCAAAGAAGCAAAGTTGATCCTTCTACTTGTTTACTCTTTGCCATCTTTAAATACAACCATCTTTCTTTAAAGAGGTGACAGGAGCTTTTATAAACAAGAATGCTTTTGCAGGTAGCCAGCTCAGTGTTTAATTAAGACTGCAAACTCGCCCTGATGCTTTTCAGTAGGCACAGTCCCCCCAGCGCTACTGCAGCCGCCCCTCTGAGTTACGGCCCCTCTGCAGGGCCCCGTGCCAAGCTTTAGCTGCGTTGGTCGCAGAGCTGCAGCCCCTTACCGGGTGCTGTGCCCTGCCCCGCGCTGTGTCCCGCCTTCCCGGCCGGATCCCAGAGCCTGCCGCGGCGCGGGGCTGTCCCGCACGGCGCTCCGGAGCAGCCCGGCTCCCGTCCCGCTGCCCTAAGCGGCTTAGGGCGCTTACCGCGGGGCACGTCCACCTGGTGCCCCCTGCCCACGCTCTGCCAGTAGCTCAGCAGGCGCTCCTGCTCCTCGTCGTCCATGCGCTCGGCCGCCTCCTCCTCCAGGGAGCTGCCGTGGCTGTGGTACGCCGAGTCGGGGCTCTCCTCCAGCCCGTCCAGCTCCTCCAGCGTGATCGCGCCGGGCCCCGCGCCGCCCATGCGGCACCCGCCCGTCTCCATGGCCGGCAGCCGGGCTGGCACCGCTGCCAGCGCCCGCCGCTTTATCGGGATCGCCCTGCCCAGGGATTTGGGGGCGGGGGCACCCGCCTCTGCCCGCCCAGCGCCGGGGCAGGGCCGCCCGCGAGGTGCGGCGATGGATGGATGGAGGGATAGATAACAGATACATGGCGAGAGGGATGGGCAGCCGGGCACTGCGCACAGCCACTTTCCTCGGCCGCCCTGCTGCTCCGTAGCGTCTCTTCCCACGTGCTGTAGGGTCTGAGCAGTGCAGAACTTGAAGAAGTTTGTGTCATGAGTGTTTTTTTCACTCATTCCCTCTTTCCCAGCTATTCTCTTCATCGTTTATTTTCCCCACTGCACTGCATGTCCCGTTTGTCCTTCTTTGTCGTGATTTTATTTTACCACGACTAAAAGACAGATCTCTCGTTTTATTCAGGAGGCCTCTGAACCGAATAAAATTATTCCAAACTGATTCCAGTTAAGAGTGCAAAAGCCACGGGACATTTTGTTACTGATGTGATGCTTAATCTGCCCCCTCTCCTTTTTTCCCCTGTTTGTGGTCAGTACCTTTCCCCCAGGCTCGGCTGTGGTTACCCCAGCCCGGGGCTGAGCTTGCTGGCACAATGAACTGTGAGCTGCAAGTCCTGACAGTGCTCCTGACAGCACAGACCTCGATCCCGCTGTTCCTATGAAGTGCTCCTTTGGGAATCTGTAAGGGAGGAGCAGCTGCTGGTGGGAACATCCCGGGAGAGGGTTTGTTCCGAGCAGTGGCTGCAGTGAGTGGAGCTCAGCCCCACGGTGGGGGTGTTTGGCCTCCTGGCTGTGGGCAGTGAATCAGCATCCTGGCCAGCGCTGAAATCCCTGGGAAGGCAAATCCTGAGGAAGATTGGCTTTGGTGCTTGTTTGAGTGCCTGGCTGTGAGCTGATGTGATTTCACGGTCAGTGCAGAGCGCAGGGTTCACTGCCCACGTGCTGCAGGGGGTTTGTGGCAGTGCCCAGGTTCTCCTCTCGCATCCAGTGGGGAGCAGCTGCTGTGGGCAGGGACCCCCGGGGGGCACAGTGAGATCCATCCATCCACAGCCACCTCCACCTCCCACAGCTGCGGTGCTGTGGGTGAGGAATTTTCCACAGAATTCTGGAAGCTGGGTTGTTCCTACCAAGTGAGGGCATCCTGGCTCTTGCAGGTTTCTTCCAGGAAAATGTTCTTCCTGAGACAACAGGACTGTTTGGGGCAACCTGTGGAGGTTTTTCCTCTGCCTGTCCTGCATCAATAATTCCAGCAGTTTCCCAGGGAAGACAGTCCCAACTCGTGTGTTCAAGTTATAATGAAAATTAGTTGTTTAAGTGAAGTTATTTCTGTATAGAGGATTGTTAAGCATCGTTACTGGAGATTAGAGAAAAGAAAATGAAAAAATAACCTGAAAAATTGTTTAAAATCACAGCTAAATTTCTCTATATGTGTGAATTTGAGACATCCTGAGTGGGATGCTCCTCCATGTCCTGTGGCGAAGGGCTGGCAGTCACTCTCACTGAGTGGCAGGTTCATGCAGAAAAGCCACTTTTTTCTTATAACTTCTTAAGTGACAGGGTAAAATTGTTCTTTGTGTAATTAGTTGAAAAGTAAAAACTGTAGATCTTCTTGTTTTATAACCTTTAAGAACTGAAAAATGCTGTACCAGCAGAAAAGTCAGATGTTGGAAGAGGACAGAGTATTGGGTGTTTTTGATGGATCCCATGTTCCAGGGAAGAACAGCGTGTGCTCAGCGTGTAACAC
The DNA here is from genome assembly GCF_003031625.1 of Empidonax traillii. Classification (NCBI taxonomy): domain Eukaryota; kingdom Metazoa; phylum Chordata; class Aves; order Passeriformes; family Tyrannidae; genus Empidonax; species Empidonax traillii. The sequence goes on from NW_020956391.1 coordinate 108,814, forward strand.
ATCCCTGGGAGGCTGGGGAGGGTCTGAATGAGTTAATGTGAACTTAGCACAGAACTCTGAGCAGAGCCAAGATCATTACCGGGCTGATCAGTATTGGGTTTGGAGAATGACAGGATCAGCTTAAAAACACCGTGTCCTGCTGTGTCCCTGTTGTTTTCCTTTCCTTCCTGGCAAGGTGAGAAATGTCAGGAGGAAGCTCGAACAAAACAGCACTTTTGTCCCTCAGTTAGAGTTTGGTTGTGAAGTTTTATAGGGTGAAGAACTGAAAGTGGCTCTGGATTTGTTCTGGAGCTGTTTGTGTTACTGCCCTGCTCCTGGGCTGAGCCATCCCTTTAGGGCAGAGCAGAGTGCTGGGGGTGTGATGACATTCCCACAGAGCTGTGGGGTGGTGGCACCTCCTGGACACGAGTGTGGGCTCATTTCCCTCACACCCCTTCAGCACTGCCCCAGCGTGGTGGGGAGGGGCTGTGCAGGTGTCCCAGGCCAGGCTGGACGGGCTTGGAGCACCCTGAGCTGGTGAGGGTGTCCCTGCCCGTGGGCTTTGAGGTCCCTGCCACCCAAACCAGTGTGTGGTTCCATACTGGGCGCTGGAGATGCTGGAGCTGTGGGAGTTGGGAACCAGGGGAAGGGGCTGAAGGGAGGGGCAGCTCTATCTAACCCCAGAGTGGTGTGTAAAACCCAGCCAGGTGTGTCAGTGAAGCCTGGGGGTGCTGTAAACCCTTGGAGTGCTCGGTCTGGGGAGGTACAACCTGCACAGCAGCTGCTTTCTCCCAACCCTCCTTCTCTGCTGGGATAGAAGTGCTACAAACCCAGTTATTTATGTGTGTTTTTCTCTGGTAAAGAACCCTTCAAATCTGCAGTAAAATAATTAGGCCAGGGCATTAGTTTAGACCCTTTGGTATTCATTGTGCCAACAGAAAACAGATTAAAAGCAGTTTTAGTGAGGTGTAGCTGGCACAGTATCAGTTCTTTGTCTGGTAACACAAGTCCTCAGCTCCAAAAACAGGTTCTAAGCTCATCTTGGGTACGAGCTCCAAGAACTCCTTGTGGTTTGCTGTGGGAGATAGCTCGGAACAGAAAAGGTCTTTGTGTTCTTGGCAAGTTGAGTGAGGGTGGGATAGCTCAGCCAGTTGTGTCTGATGTGCTGGCTGTAAATCTGTCAGCTCTGGCCTCTGTTTAGGGAGCTGCAGAAAGCCACGAGCCCTCCTGAGCAATTAATTGAAATTAATTCTCCAGTCTGTTTGTGAAACGGGGAACACGACACTGCCATGTTTTGGAAAGATTGGGGGGACTTTTTCAGAAGTATTATCTTTGTAATTAAAAAGGAAGGTATGGAGGCAAGATAAATGCAATCAGTGAGCAGAGCCTGTGCCTGTGTCTCTCCTAAGTAGGTTATGTTTACTGTTCCCTGTTAGTTTTGAAGCTCCAGGTGACTGGATCCCGCTGTCTTTCATAACAGTCAGCCTGGGTTTGTTTTGCAGAAGGTGATTAAATCAGACAGGGGTGTACATTGAGCAAACAGGGACAGTATCATTTTCTTATACCTTTTAACTAGGTCAAGGGATAAAACACAAAAGTACATGTAATGAAAATTTCTTTTCAGAAAACAGCTCTGCAGCATGTATAGGAAATAATAAACCAGAGCTGAAATATTATACTTAGTGGGCTTTGCTCTTTAATGAAAACATTAATTACTCTTCTAGAGCAGCATTTGTGTTCAGGCTGACTCCATTTCCACTACTTCAGACATAGTCTGAGCTTCATCCTCAGCATTTCAAGTGTCCTCAATGTCCAGCTGATCAGGGTTTGATGGAAGGGTAATGAGCTGTTCCAGGGATATCCATTCAAGTAAAAAGCACTGAGTTATTCCTTGCATGGTCAACATTTCTGTTTATTTTATAAATACCTTTTTCTGTAAGCTGGCACAGACATTTCTGCCTCTGTCCTTTTAAAGGGACTGTCAGGTACCACCAAAAACAACAGAACAATAACAAACTGCTTGGCAAACACAGAGTTCTGAATTTGAAACTATAACAACCAAACCATATCTTTGGTTTTGTTCTCATTAATATGAGAAGAGACCCCTGTGCATCGAGCCTTCCCTGTGCCTTGGTGAATGGTTTTAACTGTATTTTAAGGAAACATAATTTGATTTCTTTGGTTTTTTTCCCCTTTCCTCCAGAAATTCCTGGCACTACTGTAGCTTCCAGTTGGTGTTTGCCTGTTGATGGTGTTAGCAGTGTTAGTGGTTTATTTGGTCTAATTAATCCATTAGCCTTAATTAGAAGGAATGCCTTGGGATGGAGCGTCTTGCTTTGCTTTCCCTGGGAGCTGTGTGAGGCCATGGCCTGTATCCCTGGGGATACAGGACAACCTGGACATGAGCTTGGAAGTGCCTGGGAGCCCGTTGGCCTCAGCTGGGGGTTTGGTGCCTGCAGCTGGTCTGACTCCAGCTGCCCAGGAGACCTGGAATGGGCAGGGGAGCTGTGCTGAGGCCAGAGTAAAGCCAGGGAATGGTTTAGGTGGGCAGGAACCTCAAAGCCCATCCAGTGCCACCCCTGCCACGGGCAGGGACACCTTCCACCAGCCCAGGTTGATCCAACCCGGCCTTGGACACTTCCAGGGATCCAGGGGCAGCCACAGCTTCTCTGCCCAACCTGTGCCAGGGCCTGCCCACCCTCAGAGGAAAGAGGATAACATAAGATGCACCAAAACACTCAGAATTCTGGCTCCCTTTCCATGATTTCCCTTTATCAGCAGCCCTTATCTGCTGTAAGCAGCTTATCCTGCTGGCTCCAGAGTGCTGGTTTGGAATGGCCGGTGGGATGGAGTGGGCAGGCTGGAAATTCCCCAGCACGGTGCTCCCCAGGTCAGCTGCTGCTGTCACAAGGTCTCCTTCACCCTTCCAAAGTTCTCCTGCATGTCTGATTCCTTGGGGGATTAACACAGCTGTTGCTGATGATGGCAGTTATTCCCGCTCCTTGTCTTGGGATTTTAGATTACCTTTAAAGTAGATATTGGGAAGAAATTGGTTACTGTGAGGGTGGGCAGGCCCTGGCACAGGTTGCCCGGAGAAGCTGTGGCTGCCCCTGGATCCCTGGAAGTGTCCAAGGCCAGGTTGGACGGGGCTTGGAGCAACCTGGACTGGTGGGAGGCAGTAATCTCTCTGTGACAGGGACAGGACCCTGGAATGGCTGGAGCTGTGCCAGGGCAGGCTCAGGTGGGATCTCAGGACAAGGCTCTTCCCCCAGAGGGTGGTTGGCACTGAACAGGCTCCCCAGGGCAGTGGGCACGGCCCCAAGGCTGCCAGAGCTCTAGGAGGGTTTGAATGATCCCTCAGGCACAGGGGGGATTGTTGGGGTGTCCTGGGCAGGGCCAGGGATTGGACTGGATGGTCCTTGGGGTCCCTTCCAGCTCAGGATATTCCATGCTCTGTGAAGGTGTCTCTGCCCATGGCAGGTGATTGGAACGAGAGGAGCTTTAAGGTCCTTTCCAGCCCAAACCGTTCTGGGACTGTGTTTTGAGTTTCTCCTCACCAGCTCCAGGAGTGCCTGGCTGGCCTGGTTTAGGCCTGGTTTTATTGGTTTAGGTGGATGATTTTCAGGGGGCTGAAGGGACGCTAAAGGGATTTGCTACATTATAGCCCTCTTAGTGCAGGGCAGCTGTGCTGGTGCTGGAGTGGCTGGAAAGCTGGGGAAACACGGTGTGCATGGATGCAGGCACAGGGAAGTGCCTTTGGAGAGCCTGTTGTTGTGCACCGAGATGTTTTTGGGGCCATTGGCCAAGGGACCAACAGGTTGTAAACAGCGTTTGTGGGACAAAGCTGATTACTGCGATTACGGCCGAGTTAGCGCTCACGCCAAACTAAGTCTGGGCAAAAACCCTGACCACCTAAGGCTGCGAAACAAAGAGGAAAAACAGGATTAGGATGCATTAGTGCAGGTTATTCTGCGTGTTGCACCCATGTGGAAAGCAGGTACATGTGATGGAGGAAAACTAAGTGTGTTTTGGGGTGGATTCCAGAGGAAACAGGACATGCTTCTGGTGCTCGTTCCTCTGTGCTCACATCTCCCATCCCTCCCGCACACAGCTATCTGACCTCTTGGCCGGTCTTTCACCTAAATTGGTCTTCCCAAAGAGAAACACGAGTGTTCTGTGCCCAAAATGCCACTCAGGTTCATGTGAGCAGTGAGAGAAGGAGCCTGAGCTCCAGGCCTGGCTGTCCATCCCATTCCCTTCCCTCTCTGCCTGTCAGTCCTTGTGCCATTCCAGATCTCAGGGTGTGTTTCCCCTCCCCAGTGTCAGGATGGATGGAGGTTCCCCTGCAGGTAGGAGGGGTGTGTGCACTGGAGGCACAGATCCCTGGGGAACAGGTCCAAGTGCTGTGTTTGGGTTGCAGGTGCTCGAGGCATTCACTGGCCGACTGATCCGAATGGGAGTTTTGGCCAGGCGGGACATTCCCAACCTGACCAAGTACCAGATCATCCTGGCAAGGGACCAGTATAGGAAAAACCCCTCTTCACAGCATGTGGTAAGAGTCTCTATTGATTTCATGTCATTGAAGTGGGGAGGAAATAGTAATTATTATCCATAGGTACCAAATTTCCTGAGACATTTTAAGTAGATTTCTGGTTTTAGCCCTGGAATAAATTATCATAGAATCATAGCATGGTTGGGTTGGAAGGGACCGTAAGGATCATCTATGAAATCTATAAAATGTACTTAACTGTTCCATGTTTCTGGATGGCAATACAGAAAAGTTAAGGGAAAGATGAAGGGCTCCATTTCCAAAGTGAAATTGTTTTGAGGGCTTAGATTGGACTTTCAGCAAAGTTCACACTTTCCCCTCAAAGCTACATTCCTGCTCCTATTTTTCGGAAAGTTGTCAGGGAGTGGTCAAATTTTGTAATCTTAAAGAACATTGCCTTAAAAAACACTGTGTGCCTTAAGAAGAACATTGGGAAATCCCTTTCACAGTAAGCAAGGCAACTTTCCTGCCTTAATGTCATAGCTTGGGTAGGATATGCCAGAAATCCCTTGTTTTGCCAAATCCAGATGGGTGGATGGTTCAGCTGGCGGAGACTGAGGGGAGATGAGCTAATCCTGGAGGATAACACAGGTATTTTGGAGAGCATTTTGGAGGTGGAGAAGGAGTGCCTCCAGTGGGCTGTGTGAAATCTGTTCCCTGAGGGTTGGGATAGACAAACTGCTCGCTGGGCATCAGCTGGGGCTTTGGCTCTGCTCCCCAGGCACCAGTCTGGTTTTGGTCAGGAAATGCAGTGTGATTCCTGCTCCTCAGTCACTTCCCAATTCAGTGATGATCTGTTTTGTTTCACAGGGAGTCCTCCAGGGCGTCATTGAAGGGGACTTTGCCCTCTGTATCAGTCTGTACCATGGGTATGAGCTGCTGCTGCAGATGGGAGTCCGGTCCTTGTTCATCTACCTCTGGGGAATTATGGATGGAGCCAAAGGTGAAATGTCCCCAGAGACATCCTCCCTTTCATTCACCTCATCTCTATGGCAGCTTACAGAATAAGTGGGTTGCAAATGGAAGTGGTGTTTATTCCCTTCATCCCAACTGGAAACACATTAGCAGTGTACATTTGGGAAAGCAAACTGAATCCTGAGGTGTTCCAACTCTTTCCAAAGGGCTGACCCGCACGAAGAACGAGCTGGGGCGTAACGAGGACTTCATGGGGCTCTACCAGCACCTCCAGGACATGTTCTCAGACATGGCTGTGGCTCCAGACACTGCAGGTGTTTGCAGGAGTAACACAGGTCAGGATTCCCCTCTCAGGCACACACTATTCCTGTTTAAAAGTTGTGCTGCACGTGGCTACTCTTCTTTATTCCAGGTTGTCTTTCCAATAGTCCCCTCCCTCTCTCACTCCCTCTCTCGCTTCCCTTGGTGGTTTTAGCTACTTCCAAACCAGTTTTCTGTGTTTGAAGTTTTTCATTTGATTTAAAATGAAGGTTAAAATATTACTATTTGACTGAATGTCTTTTCCATTGTAACAAAAGTAACAGAAAATTGGGTTTTACAAATGTGCTTCTGTCATTAGTTTATTATTTTCTGTGGGTTGATGCAATTAGAATCAGTGTCAGGAATTTGTGTATCCGACTCGGATAGTTCCAATGGGAGGGAATGAAGTTCACTAAACCTTCATGCCTTTTGCCGCTTTACCTATGTCTTTCACTGCTTTATTGCCTTTCTAGCACTGGATAAGAAAAAGGAATTCATCTACAGCCATCCAAAATTAAGGAAATTGGAGGAAATTGTAATAGAACACTTCAAATCCTGGAAAAATAGGTGCTCTGGTAAGTACCAACAACTCAAAAAGTGCTTGACCAGTTGAACCTGGGGGTGGAAACAAGTAATATCCCACTGATTCCTAATTTGTGCTAATTTGTATGTTTGTGTATCCTCTGTGTGGAAAAGTCCTCTCTAGAAGAACTACCATAAGATTTCTGCAAGACAAAATGTCCTATGAGTTCTCATTTTTAATTTGCTGTAAAATGCTCCAATAACTGAGTGAAACAGAGATAATAAACTCACTCCTAGTGCTTCCGTGTCTCCTGCTTGCCCTGCAAACCCAGGGTTTGCTCTGGGCCCTTCCCTGGGGGCTCTGCTGCCATTGCCTCCTGCAGAGTTCAGATGAGCATATTTAAGGAGCTTGAAGATAAAAGTTGTGAGATCCAGCCTGTGGCCACGAATTACATGTGCCCAGCTGCCCCATCCACAGGCCTTTCCAGCCCTTCCAGGGGTGCTGATTCCAGCCTTCCCCAGGCACCTGTTCCAGTGCCTGGCCAGAAGAACACGGAATGCTGAACTTCATTGCAAGGCACTTGCCCTGCAGCCTGAGCTTTCCAGAGGAACCTCAGGGATGGGACCCCAGATGAGGGGCATTCTCAGCGTGCTTGGTGTCTGTTCTCCAGTGTTAGAGCACTGCTTTGATTCCAGAGGGAGATTTTCCAGGAGGAGTATCTTGGAGTGTTTTCTGTCCATTTGCCCGCGGAGTGAGGTGGGAACTGTGAACATGTAATTTGTCTGATGCCCTGTCCTTTTTCATTACTAATTCCACTGAAATCCTGCCTGTTTTTCCGATCCAACAGAGCAGGAGGGGAGTGAAGGCCCCTCTGGGGACACCAGGGTGATGATCTTCTCCTCGTTCCGGGACAGCGTGCAGGAGATTGCGGAGATGCTGTCCCGCCTCAGCCCGGCCGTCCGGGCCATGACGTTCGTGGGACACTCCACAGGCAAGAGCACCAAAGGCTTCACCCAAAAGGAGCAGCTGGAGGTACAGAAAAGAGGAGACCGTGCCAGGAAATAGTGATAAAGAGCATTAACTGTGTACATAACTCCACACTGTGTGGAAGTGGCTGAACTTTCACTGTCGCTGGTGGAGTTCAGTGCCTTTCAGAGGACCCAAAATTATACTCACTGAACAGAATATACAATATAAACTATTCATATATTTGCATTCTATTTATTTGTATATTAGCAACTGTTGACCTGTATGTATTAAAAGTCGGGGGGAATATTCAAATATGTGCTTAGGGAATTCTTTTTTCTTGTAGGCAGGAAAGATAAGATCTGTCCTTAAATTTTGACCTAGCAAAGTTAAAAAAGCCAGACAACCCCAAAGATATTTAATTGCCCAGTGGGAGGATCAGTGTTAGAAGAATGTCATGGTTGGAGTCAGACTAAGGTGTGCCTTTTTTCCTTCATTTTGGAATTAAACAGTTGAAGTGCTGATGTTGGTCACGTTGGTGTGTGGGATTTGATCGAGAGGTAGCAGTTGATTTAGAAGGACTAAGTTTGGGCATTTTACAGTGTAAATTACTGTTTCCAGCCTAGAAAAGCTGCAGGGCCACGGCGCTGCCCTGGTCAATCTGACCTGAGTGCCTCGTGCAGGTGGTGCGGCGATTCCGGGAGGGCGGCTACAACACGCTGGTGTCCACGTGCGTGGGGGAGGAGGGCCTGGACATCGGGGAGGTGGATCTGATCGTGTGCTTCGACGCCCAGCGCAGCCCCGTGCGCCTGGTGCAGCGCATGGGCCGCACCGGCCGGCGCCGCCACGGCCGCATCGTCGTCATCCTCGCCCAGGGCCGCGAGGAGAGGGTGAGTGCGCTGGGAGGGACACAGCCCCTGGCCCTGGCCCTGCTCACAGGGAGCAGAGATCGGAGCTGCAGCCCCCTCTGAGCTCTGCCCTCAGTCTCCTTCTTCAGTCTGTCCTGGGAAACTGTCACAGAATCCTGGAATGGGTTGGGTTCAAAGGACCTCAAAGCCCATCCAGTGCCACCCCTGCCATGGGCAGGGACACCTTCCACCAGCCCAGGGTGCTCCAACCTGGCCTTGGATACTTCCAGGGATCCAGGGGCAGCCACAGCTTCTCTGCCCAACCTGTGCCAGGGCCTGCCCACCCTCCCAGCCAGCAATCCCTTCCCAATATCCCATCTGTCCCTGCCCTCTGGCAGTGGGAAGCCATTCCCTGTGTCCTGTCCCTCCATCCCTTGTCCCCAGTCCCTCTCCAGCTCTCCTGGAGCCCCTTTAGGCCCTGCAAGGGGCTCTCAGGTCTCCCTGGATCCTTCTCTTCTCCAGGTGAACACTCACAGCTCTCCCAGCCTGTCCTGTCCTCGAATGATGACACTGGGAGCACTGGGAGCACTGGGAGCACTGGTCCTGGGCTGGTGACGACACTGTGTGCTCAGAGCAGAGCTCAGTGGCTGCTCTTGCGTGTGAGGTCTGAGCAGATCAGCTTAGGGGAAATCCACTTTGGCTGAGTTCCTGAACCTCAGCACTCAAGTGGAGCGTGGTTAATCATCCCTGAGTACAGGCTGTCCCTTGGGAACCCCGTGGGACACTGCAAACCCAAGCTGTGAGCCAGGGAGCCCACCATAGCTGTGCCAGCTGCAGCCCACGGCCCTGCACAGCCTGGGCTCATCCACGCTGTGGGAAGGGCAGGATTTGGGCAGGCTGCACCAGGCAGCCCCTGCTGCCATCTCCGGTGAGAGGGTGCAGGACAATAAGGGCAAGATCTGTGTGAGCCAATTGTACACCCAAAATTTCCGAGTCTTGGTGTTCATGTATTCCAGTCGATGTCATAGCTCTGGTTTGTGTTTGTGGGTGGCAGGGATTTCATTCTGAGTGAGAGGATCCTGCCTGAGGGGGAAAAAAGCAACTTTGGAGGGATGAGGGTTAAAAATGACAAACCTGAGTGGTGGTTGTGAATAGATGTTTTCTCATGCTACTTATGCGGGCTGGTTACTACTGAGAGCTCTTCTCTGTAATGGGATATAGAATAGTCCTTTAAATTCCTTGGAGCTTCACTTAAGTACCTGGATTACTGTGTTCTCCAGATTTTCTCAGAAATCTCTACAGCAGAACCTTCCCCACGTAGAACAGTAATTGTAGATCATTTTTGTTATTATTTTGAGATCAGGAAATAAATTTAATTGCTGAACAGTATGGGTTTGGTTTGTTTGTTGTTTTTGCTGGAGGGTATTTTTTGGGGTAGTTGTTGGATTTTTTAAGATTGAGTCTCCTTCCAGTTCTATTAATGTGGAGATTCTTTCCCATCACATAACATGCAGCTAAATAATGAATGGTCATTATGGTCCCTCATAATTTGTGGGAATGTTGGGGGTTTGTGGGGGTTTTTTTGTTTCTTTGTGTTTGGGGAGGATTTTTTGTTTGTTTGGGTTTTTCTTGGTTTTGCTTGGTTTGTTTGTTGGGTTTTTTTTTTAATCAAACCACTTCAGTTGCCTTGCCCAGCTTGTGAAGCCCATGGTGTTTGTGCAGGCCTGGCAGTGTGAGGCTGGCAGGGATCCCTGTGTTTATTCCTCAGCTCCCACGTGTTTCCCGGGGCAGCCCCACATCACGTGTGTCCTGGGCCCTGAGCTGGCAGGGAATGGGCCTGCATTTGGGGTCCCTGGTGTTTTGGGTTCCCCAGCTCAGCTTGCTGGACTCGGGGCTGCTGGACTGGGATGGGGTGCAGGGCTCGGAGCTGCCCCGGGAGCAGGGAAGGGGAGCAGCAGCACAGGGACAGCGCTGTTGAGGGACTTGGTAGCACCATTTTTTGCCATAAAGAGACCTTTTTATTTCTAGGATTGTGCCAGGATTTTCTGGGATGTTGTAGAATGAAGAGGCAGTTTGTTGGAATGCCCGAAGGGCCGTTTGTCAGAGCTGGCTGCTGATCTCTGCTGTGTTCAGAGCCTGCCTTTGGGTTGTCACCTCTGCCCCTGCCCCCAGAGATCTGTGCCAGGTCGTGGCTGCCACGCTGTCCCACTCAGGGACAGCCCGTGTGGACAGCCACAGCAGTGGCCTGTCCCAGGGACCCAGAGGAGAACACTGCTTTCTTCCCTTACATTCTGCAGCCTTGTCTTGCTTTCTCTGTTGCACAATAAAGTAGGGTGTAATTAAAGGACTCAGAGCACGTATGACATCAACAAATCATCTTCTGCCTTTCTTCTGCTTGGCCTCCTTTCTCAGTTTCTGATGTAACCTCATTTCCATCACCCCCATATCAATGGCTCATTGGAACTTCCCCCAGACAGGGCTGTGCTGCTTTTTCTCCCCAGTGCTGTGTCTGCTTCTGCTCTGGTTAAAAACCCCAAACCAAAAACCACCTCCTTGAGGGAACAGACAATAACAAGAAACCCCACAGACACGCGGGTGCTCCTTGAGTTTAGATTGAGTCCTGTGACAAAACAAGCAATCAGCATGTGACTTCTCTCTTTATCTTCTCCTTCCAGACTTACAACCAAAGCCAGTGTAGCAAAAGGAGCATCCACAAAGCCATTTCGGGGAACAAAACCCTTCATTTCTACCAGCACAGCCCACGGATGGTTCCAGAAGGCATCAACCCCCAGGTGCATAAAATGTTTATCACTGCTGAGAAGTACGAGCCAGGCAACTCCAGGGTGCTCTGCAAAGAGAGGAGATCCAGCTCCCTGCAGCACAAATCTGCTCCCTTTTCCTGTGTCATTGGTAAGAGGATTATGGTGTTTCTCTAAGCGCTGCGTAAGCTGCCATGGCGTGTTTGTGTCACAGCACATCCCTCCCGCCTCTGCCAGGGCTCTGCAGAGCCACCCCTGCCAGCTGGGACACTGGGCTGGCCCTGCTGCTCCTCAGCCTCTCCTTGGACATCCACAGCTCAGGCTGGAAATATCCCTGCCCTCAATCAGGCACTTGGTTCATCCTCCACCACAGAGTCACTGACTGAAGGTTGGGAACTCCAGCTGGGAACAGAAGAGGCAAATGTTAATCAAAGAATCCCAGAATAATTTGGGTTGGGCAGGGACACCTTCCACTAGCCCAGGTTGCTCCAAGCCCTGTCCAGCCTGGCCTTGGACACTTCCAGGGATGCAGGGGCAGCCACAGCTTCTCTGGGCATTATGGCTTCATAGATGACAATAACACAACAGTGCTTGAAATCAGGAGGATTGTGAGGGGAGGAAAAGGAGCAATCAAGGGCAGGGTATTCATGAATTGTGCACTCCCTTGGAGGAACGTTAGTCTAAAAGGAGGAATGGCTCTTCAGCTGGTGCAGTTACATGGCACTGAAATGCTCAAGAAAGTGAACACTGTCATAAGATAGGAAAAAAGACCTACTTTTTAGTAAGTACTGGGGAATTGTAGTGGTCTATCTCCTTGTTAGTGCTTTCTGTAAAGACCAACAGCAACTTCTTGAAACTCCTTAAAGGCTTGGGAAACTTCATATTCCAGTACCTGATTAAACAGACACAACTGCAAGGAAATAAGCAGAGCACAACATGGAGTGAAAATCACCATTTCAGGGCGTTGGTAGGTCTGTCCTAGAAAAGAGAAACGAGGCAGTGAGGGCATAAAGATGATAATGCTGAGTGTGTTCCTGCTGAGGGAGCAGCTGCAGAGCTGGGGTTGCCACGTTCCTGTTGTGGGAACCAGATGAGGCACAGGGGGTGTGGGGGGCTGAGAGGCACCAAAGGTGGCCAGCACTGAGGTCCCAAAGGGGAAAAGGCTCCCTGGAAAGGGTGGTCAGGCCCTGGCAGGGGCTGCCCAGGGAGGGTTGGAGTGCCCAGCCCTGGAGGTGTCCAAGGCAGGCCTGGAGTGGCACTCAGTGCTCTGGGCTGGGGACAAGGTGGGCATCAGGCACAGGGGGATCCATGGGCTGGGAGGGCTTTGCCAGCCTCAGGGATTCTGGGACTCTGTGGTTCTGAGAACTGACAAATTCCCTGCTGGCTACAGGCTAATCCCCCTTCTTGTCCCCCTCGAGGCTGGTTCTTCCTCTGCTCCCCTTCAAGGAGAATGGAAATGTTTTGGTTCTGGGGAAGAACCAGGACAATAACAGGGATGATCTGAATGATCTGTTTGTGTTTGGTAGGACATTGCATCCATAACATAAAATGTTCTGGAAGATAATGAGCATGTGCTGCCTCCCATGAGGGTCAGAGGCTTTGCCAGTGACTGAATTCCACAGGACTTGGTAATTCCCACCCGTGTACCCAAACAGCCTTATCAGTCTCAGTCAGAATGGGAATGTTCTTCTTGTGTCTGTGTCCCTTTCTTTCCTTCCAGAAGAATGCTTAGGACTGTTCTTGACAGCCAAAATCCTTACTCTGCTCAGAAGCAGGAAGCCCAGAGCTTTGGGAATCATCTGTTCCCGAATTTCGCCAGCTCCTGGAGGCCTCCTTGGTGGAGTTGCAGCACGTGTTACCTGGGCTGATGATATCACAGGCTCATCTTGTCTTTGACACACGGGGCTGGAGCTGTCACACAGGGAGCTGACGTCATCTGTTGTTCCCAGAGCTTCCCTGGATGTGTCTGGATGGCAACAGCTCACCAGGAACAGGCTCCCCAGGGCAGTGGGCACGGCCCCAAGGCTGCCAGAGCTGCAGGAGGGTTTGGACAACGCTCTGAGGGACAGGGGGGATTGTTGGGGTGTCCTGGGCAGGGCCAGGGGTTGCACTGGATGGTCCTCAGGGTCCTTACCAGCTCAGGGCATTCCATGATTCCATGATTCTCTGTGTTTCTCTGAGAAGTGTTTCTAATTTGCTTTTCCTTCAGGTCTGTCTCTTTTGTCCTCCTCTTCCAGGTCCTTGAACTGGGTGTTATCTTAAAGGAGTGGAACATCTCCTACACTGGAGTAAAAAATACTTCATAGCAATGATGATTTTCTGGGATTTTTAGTGATGGCCTTAAAAAACTTCAGTGCTCATTTTTCCAACTTTTTTTGGGCCGGACTCTGGACTCTCAGGGATCTGGGTTGGAGTCTCAGACTCTGGCAACTGTAACTTGAGAGGATTGAGAGACACAGGCTGATTCCTCTTATCTGGAATTAATTCCCACCAGAGCCTGGGCTGCACATTCATCCCAAATCCTGTCTGCAGAGACACTGCCAAATTAACTCCATTATTCCTCTCCAAGCCTCACACACGTGCCCTGAGAGCAGCCCCACCCCTGGCACTGTTCTGGGGAGGCTCCTTTGCCGTTCCTCCCCAGCAGTTTGGAGGGCATTATTTTGGCATTATTTTGGGTAGTGATTTGTATCTCTCTGTCTCCCTGTGTCCCCCCATAGGCCAGAAGCAAACTGTCTCTCATGAGAACTGGTCCCTGTCACCTGAGGAATATGAAATATGGGACAGACTCTACAGGATTAAGGAGAGTGATGGAATAAAGGAACCGGTGTTGCCTCAAACTCAGTTTGCAACCTTAGAAAACCTGGAAGAAATACCAGTGAGTTTGACTTTAATGTCGTATTTCCTTTGCATGAGGCCTAAAGGACACTGTAAATGTCAGAGGTAACTCTGAGTTTGAAGGAGGTCTGTGTTAAAAAAGCCATTTTGAGATTTACATGCAGGTTTTGAGGTGAGGAATTTAGCAGTGGGATGTTTGAAATGGGTCACTGAGGGTTGGGTCTGTAAATCAAAAATATCCCAAGAAGTCTCTCAGTGTCCATTAAGTTCTGTTGCTGTTCTTAAGAATTCCAAGCAGGATGCTGCATTCACAGAATCCCAGGATGGTTTGTATGGGAAGGGATGTTAAAGCTCATCCAGTGCCACCTCCTGCCATGGGCAGGGACACCTTCCACCAGCCCAGGGTGCTGTGAAGTTTTAACTTTGGACCAGAATTAAACCTTTGTGATGTTGTTGTTTAAACATTTCTCTGCATTTCAAGTCGTGCCAGAGGAGTGCCCGAGTCCTGCTGAGCAATGCCTTGACTGCAGTGTCCTTTCCACCCTCCTTCCCACGGCAGGAGCAGCAGGAGCCGCAGGAGAAGGAGCAGGAGCAGGGGGCAGTCCGGCTGCTCTCCCTGTGCGAGTGGAGCCTCTGGCAGAGCCAGCCCTTCCCCACCGCCCTGGTCGGGCACTCGGAGCCCTGTCACCATTTCATCAGCCTCATGGAAATGATGGAGCAGATGAGGCAGGAGCAGGTAAGGCTGGCTGGAAACCTGCCCAAGGATTGCATGCGCAACTGGAGGAGGTAAAAAATCAGGACAATTCTGAAAAAAAAGCAAACTGCAAGGTGAATTATATGTGTTTGATCTTGTTCCAGTGTGTCTCCCCCTGGTGTTCTGTGACTCCTGATCTTTGCCACAGAAGTGGTTTCCAAACAGTTGATGTTTCCCTACACAGGAGAAAACCCTCCACCCTTAAATCAGTCTTCCTTTATAGATCCAAGTATCAATTTATTACAGAATAACATTACATACAAGAACTTAATATATGCCAGGAAGCCAAGCCACCAAGAGGGATATCAGAGCTATTCCAGAGGGTAACAGGGATTAGAAGTAACTCTGTGTCGTGTAGGTTCATCAAAACCATCCCATAGAAGTGATGCAGGAATGTATTCATGTTCTAAGGGGATTGTTTGTAGGATTTTGGGGTTGTTTTCTTTGAAAGCTTTAACTGAAAACCTAATTGCTCCTAAGAATTAAAGGATAAGGGGAGAGCAGCCAAACAAACATGGATGAAAGCCATTGGGGGGGGTGGGAGTTTTGTTTGCTGGCTGGTATGGATAGCAAATATCCTTCAGAAGGAAAGCCAAGGAAGAGGGTGTGGAGTGAGTGGACACTTCAGCTGTTACCATACTATTTTCCCCTCCAGTTGAGCTCTTCTGTGTTCCCCAAATATTGCCTTTTGGTGTGTGGAAGTTTTTTAGGTCATCAGAATTTGTTGCTAAGCTGCCAGAGTTTCCTGAATAACAGGACTAATCAAGGAAGAGAATGGAGACATTGTAGTTGTACTCCTTGCTAGGAAGGAGCATGAAAGGGAGGCTGTAAATAGACTTTCTGAGCTCAGATAAGCTGCTCCTTCACACAACAATGACATTCCCAACTTCTCTGAGAGCCCCTGTTGCAGCTGGGGTCAAGGATGTGCTGCAGAGAGAGAGGGCTCAGGGAGAGGTCAGGGACAGGCAGGAGAAGGGAGTCAGGAGGCAAAGAAAAGGTTCAGAAATTAGAAGGTGCCCCCTAAGCCTCCTTTTCTCCAGGCTGAGCCCCCCCAGCTCCCTCAGCCACTCCTGGTGCTCACAGTGAGAGTTCCAGGCATTATCTGGATTGACTCCCAGCCAGCTTTGTCTGAGCTGTCCTGACTAGTCCAAGGTGGAGACGCTGAGCTCTCATCAGCCAGAGGAGGATTCCTGGCTGGATGTTCCTGGTGTGTCCCAAATGCCTCTCTGGAACATGAGAGGTTATGGCAGGACCATCACTCCACCCTGCTGGATCCTTCTAGGGAAAAACAGGGCACTGGCAGGGACTGGGGGACAAGGCAGCACCTGGGATCACACTGACACCCAGGTCTGACCCTTCACGAGTTGTTGGGCACTTCCTCGTGTGTGTGCCCAGCTGTCCTGGGTTGAACTGGATGGGTTTGAGGTCCCTTCCAACCCCACCCATTCCAAGATTCCATGCTGCTGTGCCCACTGAGTGCCCCCCAGCCCTCCATGGAGCGGGCTCTGCATTGTTCCTGTGCTCCAGGCTGGCCCAGCTGGGGAGCAGATCCCTGCAGGACTGAACAGAGCTCCCTTGTCTCTCCACCCTCCTCGTGCTCCAGCCCTGTGACACTTTTGGCCGCCTCGGCTGGACTTGGTCCAGTCCCAGAACATTCCTTGTCCTGGGGGCCCAGAACCAGCCCAGGCTGTGCCCAGGGGGTGTCCCAGGGGATGGAGACAGGACAGTGCTGTCCCTTGGCTGGGGGCTGCCCTGCTGTGGGTCCTGCCTGTGGCATCCACACTGCTCCTGTCCTCAGGGCTCTGTCACCCCACTGGGGACCCTCTGCACAGCTCATCACTGTTGCAGGCAAAGTTGTTCCCATCAGGATCTTCAAAGAATTAGGGAAGGTTTTCCCAAAGCTGGTTCTGGCACGTAGGCCATGGCCAGCCCCATAGGGAGCCATGATAACCACTACATTCATTTGTTTTGCCCAGAGGGCTTGTTGTTAGGAAAAAAGTATTAATTAAAACAGCAGAAGAAGGACAAAATTAAAGAAATTTAGGGATTTGTAGGCAATGTTTGATTTTCTGCACACCTGTCAAGTCATCTTCCTATAGTTGGGTCTGTGCTGGCTGCATTCCTGACTCTGCTGGGTGGGAGAGATTCCATCACCTGAGCAGCAGGAAGGGATGTCCCTCCAGCCTCTGGGACATTTCCCTCAAGCAGGAATGAAGCCTGAAAAGAAAAATCTATCTAATATGTTAGTCCTGTGTGAAAAGTGGATGGAAGAACAAGTGCTTTAGCAGGGATTTAGTGAAAGGCTGGGAGAATTGGGGTTGTTCAGCCTGGAGAAGAGAAGCTCTGGGGTGACCTGATTGTGGCCTTCCAGGACCTGAAGGAGCCCCAGGAATCATGGAGAGAGACCATTGACAGGGGATGGAGGGACAGGACACAGGGAATGGCTTCCCACTGCCAGAGGGCAGGGATGGATGGGATATTGGGAAGGAATTGCTGGCCTGTGTGACTGGAGGGTTTGTGTGGATGTGCTGTGCATCCAGCTTCCTGCTATAAATATTCCCTGGATGAATGTTCCCAGCTGACCTGGCTGCTGTTTATTTGTGCTGCTTAATAGCAGAGGGATAAGGACCAACAGGGTCAAAGCTGCTTCCTTAAATACTTGAGATAGTGAACCTCCCACCACAGGTCCATTGATTATTTATTTGCTGAGGCACTGAATCTTCCTGTGAGCAACCAGATGATCTGGGAGGTTCTGAGGAAATTAGTTCTTGGGCACAATCTCAGTCAGAGGTTAGTCATGACTTAATAGGAGCCAGCTCAGGAGGTATTTGTGTGGGGGTTTGGGGTGGGTTTTTTTTCCTGTTAGAGAAGAAATTCAGTCAGAAATTTACCCATGTTTGGCTTTCCTTTCCTTGTTCTCATTCAAGGATTCAAGAAACAGTTGAGTTTTGCATAACAGATTTAAGAAATGTCAATTTGAGGGCTTGTGTTTAAAAGAGATGAAGTGAAAATGGGTAGGAAAAAAATATATTGTATTTGTATGCTCCTGAAAACTCAGAGAAGAAGTTGGCCCAGTGAAAAGAAAATAAAAAGTCAAAGAAACCCCAAATGTGATCCCTGGAAGAAGCACATCCACTGCAGCAAAGCCTTTAATGCCTGTGGGCTTTATTCCTGCAGCAGCACACCCGGGGCAGATGGGGGGATTTACTCCCAGGGGGATTTTTGGTGTGACAAGGGAACCAATCAGGTTGTCCTTCTGCAAAATAATTCAATCTCTTGTAAGCATTTTTTGAAAATTAAACCCTGCTGTCTGGAAACAAGGTTGGGGCAGAGTAATCCTTTTTATGGGAATGGTATTTGAGCTTCTGAGGATGAGGGACAGGGAATAGGGAAGTGGAGAGCTGTGGTTTTTCCTGGGAGACAGGTAATGCTTCCTTTTGGTGATTATTAATTCTAATTTACAGTGGCAGGGTGACTGGATATTTCCCAGCCCAAAGCTGGCAGTGGGAACTCAGTGACAAAATAATCCCAAATTCTCCCATTAGAGGTTTGTCTCTGTTTTCCACTCCAAAAACCCCTCGGGAAACTCCTTCCAAAGGCAGGATGAACCTGGCACAACTGCCACTGAAGTCATGTGTGGCTTGTCCTCAGTCCTGGGCTGCCCCCAGGGCTCCCCAGCTGAACTCCCTGACGGCAGGGAAATGTTCCCTGGAGACCTGAAACCCCAGTGAACCTGAAAAGCCTTCCCTTGCTTTGGGAGCTCTGAACCAGACGGGTTTGGGGGGAAAACACAACATTTCCAGCCAGCTGGGACTTGCTTCTCAGGAGCCCCTGAATGCAGTGTTTAAAATGGTTCAAATAGGACAATTAAATAGTTTTCCTGGGTTTTTAAGCCCCTCCTTGACAATAGTTTGGCTGAAATCCTCCTCTGTGGGAGGGAGAGGATTCTGCCCCAGCAAGGAATAATGTCAGGCAAGGTGGGGGGCTTTGGGTTGGGTTTGGAGGGTGAACTGGGGGAACCTGTGAGCCCCAAAATCTCAGCTCTCCAGTTCAGATAGTTTCTGTACATTGATTTCTCTGACCTGTGCCAAATGATTTGAGTCTGAGCATTAACTGAGACCTGGGTTGGGTTGTTCAGACCTTGGATTGCAGGTGCTTTGTGGCTCAGCACGGGTGGATTCTCCTGCTGTTGCCTTTTGGGTTTGTCCCACTGTTACTTTGTTTAGGGATGTCTGGGTGGGTACAGGAACTTTGCATTTCGGGTTCTGCGTGTAAAATCCTGCTCTGTTATTTTTCAAACTGTCAAAATGTTTATAAATGTGAATAATTTGTTGGTTGTCCCTTGAGCTTTCACAGCAGATTGATTTGGAGGGCTTTGACAGGAGCTGGCAATTCCAGGACAGGCCTGGAACTCTGGCACGAGCTGCTGGACAACAAATGGCTTTGGGAATAGGATTTGTGGGAATAGGAGAGGGACTTTGGACAAAGGATGGAGGGACAGGACACAGGGAATGGCTTCCCACTGCCAGAGGGCAGGGAGAGATGGGATATTGGGAAGGAATTGCTGGCTGGGAGGGTGGGCAGGCCCTGGCACAGGTTGGGCAGAGAAGCTGTGGCTGCCCCTGGATCCCTGGAAGTGTCCAAGGCCAGGCTGGAGCACCCTGGGCTGGTGGAACCCAAACTGTCCCTGATTCCATGATGATAATCACATCAATGTGGAATATTGAACTGCACCTGCCTGGATATTCCCATTCCCACCATGGTTTTAGTATTGGCCTGGCAGCACTGTAAGCTCAGGGCATGGAATCCTGGAATGGCTTAGGTTGGAAGGGACCTCAAAGCCCATCCAGTGCCACCCCCTGCCACGGGCAGGGACACCTTCCACCAGCCCAGGGTGCTCCAACCTGGCCTGGGACACTTCCAGGGATCCAGGGGCAGCCACAGCTTCTCTGGGCAACCTAATTTATTTCCTGATGTGCTGGAACATTCACTCTCACTTCTTCAGCCTCTTTAGTGATGCCTGTTGCCACATTTGCAGGGTACATATCCTGTATTTGGCTAAAATCTTTCTTTTTAGGGATCTTTGAGTGTTTTTATTGTGTAGCTGAAAGCAAAAAGCAGCAGAATTAGTAGATACATCAATAATGTGATACCATCAGGAAGAGAATTATCCCAGCTTTTGTGCAAGGAAATTGGGGGTTCTGTGCCCCTCAGGCTTCTGCCATGGCTCAATACATTTTTAAATCAATTATCTAATTCCATTTTTAAAGACCATCTCATGTACTGTACCTAAACTTCCAAAAAAAGGCTTTTGACAGTGTTTCTTCCCCTGGAGTATCTTGTGGAGATGAAGCAATCCTGGAGCAGGGATTGATTATTGTGCTCACGGAGCAGTTCTGGCAGGTGTAAACACATCATGGCCTGTTGTGAGGGGGGGCAGTCCCAGGGCACCAAACTGTCCAGCCTGGCTGGGACTGGGCTGGGCAAGGGAGCGCTTGGACAGCGGGATCAGGGAGAACTCATGGAATCATCTCTGCTTTGGGTTCCTTGGGCAAGAACACCTTCCACTGGGATCACGGGATTTCCTTGAAGCCTGGTGATGGGCAGTGGGGAGGATGGGCGTGCCTGGGGCATTGGAGCCGCAGCACCTGCTGGCCCTGACACACCCAGGGGTGGGAACCCTGCATGGATTCACTCCAGCTCTCTATTAAAGAACTTTGGGTTGGGGAAACCTGCATTGTATCTGCCCACAGACTTAGCTTTAATTTCCAAATAGCAAACCCCCCAGGGTTTTGGCAGGGAGCTGAATTAGCAAATGTCCCCCCAAAGCAGCTTATGGGGACAGAGGGGAATGTCAGTTTGGGAGTTGATGCCTTACATTTGAATGCTGGGAAACAGGACGTGTAATTACACAGGGATTTCTGTATCAGACACGGCCATTTTCATACATTAGGGTTTTTTCCCTTTTCATTTTCTGTATTAAAGCCTGTCTTGCTTTTCAGCCTGCCTCAGGGTCATTGATTTAGCCCGATAGTCTGAGATATTTTGCTGCTCCTGCCTGACCTATTTGCAGAGTGGCTGGTACACCCTGGAGCTGCCAGGCTGGCAGGGGGCTGAGCAGGTGATTTAAGGTTCCCCCGTGGTGCACACTGAGGCTCCAGCGTGGTCATTAGGACTGTGCCCTTTGCCTGCAGCAGCATTAGCTGGGCACAGCCTTTGCCGAGGCCGTGCCTGGAATGCCCTGCAAGTGGAGCAGTTACATAAGGCCGTGTGAGCTCGCTCGGGTCCCTGAGCCCTGCCCTACATGCTAAATTTGGCTGCTGGGCTGGTGGCCGGGCACCCTGCGGCACTGCCAGGCTGTGGGGGCTCTGTGTGCCAACACAGGACATGGCCCTGGCTGGGCAGGGAGCGGGGGTCTCACTGTGGGGACCCCTCCCTGCTGCCCTGTGCTGTGGGACATCCCACAGTCTGGGATGGCTGGGATGGAGGGACCTCAGAGCCCATCCAGTGCCACCCCTGCCCTGGGCAGGGACACCTTCCACCAGCCCAGGGTGCTCCAACTCGGCCTGGGACACTTCCAGGGATCCAGGGGCAGCCACAGCTGCTCTGGGAAGCTTGATTAGTTTGGGGGTTTGTAGGTTTGGGGTTTGTAGTTTGATTAGTTTTGGGTTTGAAGGTTTTGTGGTTTCTAATTGGGTTGGGTTTGGATTTATAGGTTTGGGGTTTGCAGTTTGATTAGTTTGGCGGTTGTGGGTTTGGGGTTTGCAGTTTGGTTAGTTTTGGGTTTGGAGTTTGCAGTTTGGTTAGTTTTGTGTCACAGAACAATTTAAGGCTGGCTGTGCCAGCTGGGCTGTTCCTCAGCTGAACACCCCAGCATTGCCCCGTTGGCTCCTCCCCAAACCACTCCTGCTCTCACACGGGGCACTTCTGGCTCCTGCTGGCCCTGGGATTTCACCAGAGAATCCCAGACCTGCATTCTGTGCCTTGAGCTTGAGGGAACCAATTATTGGAACCTGCCCTATCAAAGCGCTCCTTTAACCCTTTCACAGCAGTTCTGTTCTTCACTGCTATGGAGTCAAGGCTCTCCAGAAGTCAGCGGGGTGCTCTGGGGGTCTGCTGGTCTCCCAGGGAATAAATATGACCTGTATGTGTGTATGGATGGACACACACACACACAAATGTGATATATAACAACACTTTTGGGACTGTTAGGAGGCAGACAGTCCAGGTAATCTCTTACTGTGAAAGTCAGTTTTATCACCCAAGGGACCTTGTTTCGTTTCAGGGCTTGAGGAGTCCAGGCATTCATCTCACTGAACTGCCAAAATATAATCATATAGTGATTGTTCCTTTTGTTTAGTTCTTACATCCTTATTTTTATTGCCATTTATTGTAATTAGTGAAACAGGTTGGAACTCCAAAGGAACATTCCCAACCATTGCCTCCAGAGCCCCTTTAGGCCCTTGCTGTTCCTTTGCAGGCCTTAATTTTGAAACCTTCATTTAAAAGAGGGGGTGGGAAGGGCAGTAAATGAACAGCTTTCCATCCAGGAGTCCCTGTGTGGATCCCTCACTGGGGGTGCTGTCCAAGCCTGCTGTGCTTTTTCCAGGTGTGTGTTTGGAAAAGCTGGTTCCCTTTGGAACAGAGGATTGATAGGCCCAGGGAAAAAGCAGCTGAGGGGGTGTGAGTGAGAGGTTGTTCAGGAGAGTGAAAGCTTTGTCAGTTGTGCCCCATGCTGGGGCTGTGTGTACCAATGGTGTGTCTCTAGTAAATGCTGC
The DNA here is from genome assembly GCF_003031625.1 of Empidonax traillii. Taxonomy (NCBI): domain Eukaryota; kingdom Metazoa; phylum Chordata; class Aves; order Passeriformes; family Tyrannidae; genus Empidonax; species Empidonax traillii. The sequence goes on from NW_020956391.1 coordinate 131,023, forward strand.
CCTGTGTTTGTCCCAGGGAGACTGCGGCTATGGACGGGAGCTCCAGCCCCACCTCCGTGTGGAAGATGTAAATATTCCAAGGAATAAAAGGCATCTCCACACAGCCAACTCCAGCTGGGGTCAGAGAGCACGATCCTCCAGGAAAGACATGGCACACTCATCCAAAAGGAAACCATTCCTGCCTGATGGGGGTGATAACGAGAGTGAACTCTTCACCACCTTTAAAATAACCAAGCCAAAGCCTCCCAGAAGAACTCCTGGATCCAGTGTGGGAGCGGGTCCTTCGGCTTCTGCCTCGGGAGGGATTGCTCTGGATGAACAGCCTGACCAGGACACTGAGAGGGACGAGGAGCTGGAGGTGACATTTGACTTAAATGCAGTTATCGACCTGTGTGACAGCAGTGACAGCACTGACATTGCTGACAGTCCAGCAGCTCAGGGAAACAAACCTGCAGGCAAAGCTCCTGCATCCCTGGGGATGCTCCCTGGGGATTCAGGGTACGAGACATCCCCAGTGTCCTCAGACCTGTTCTATCTCCCCGAATCCTACAGGGATTCACTCGGGACACCGTCCCAGGAGCCTCCTGGCTTACAACTGACATTGTCCCGTGTGCAGAGGCTTTTGTCACAGTCCCCTCCCCCCATTCCCTCCTGGAATGAACTCGAGGACTTGGAGAACGTGGTGAGGAATGAGGAAGCAGTATGTCCTGTCCCAGAGGTTATCCCCGAGGGTCACTCCGTGGAACTGCAGGACAAAGCCTTCTCCGTGTCCTCAGAAGCTGATCCTTCACTGCTGCTCGTGGAAAATCCCAAACTGAACGTCCCCAGGGAATTCTGTGCTCCAACAAGTCCCCATTTGTCCAAAACTGCCTCATCTTCCAAGGCTGCCGTTGTTGAAGAGGAGCACGCCTGGAATGACAGCTTTGATGGGCTGTTTGACAACGAGGAATTCCCTGACATCCAAGGGAAGCCTCCAGCCACAAACCCCCCTTCAAACAGGCATTTTGCGCACAGAGACACCGAAGGTGGTGTTGGTGGAGAGCAGAGCATCCATTTGTTTGAGGATGAGCCTGGGGATGGCACTGGGGACGGCGGGTTATCCGTGAGCGAGGAGCCTCCAGCCAGGTCAGAGCCAGGTGGGAACGTCATCGGGACAGATGGAGAGGGGGGATCCAAGGGGGCTCCCTCAGAGAGGCCCTGTGTGAACACCAGCAGCTGCAGGGAGCAGCCCCAAAGCAGGAAATCCATGGAAACTCCTGGAGTGCCCGAGCAGGGCCTGGAGAACGAGGATCTGTCCAACTGTTCCCAGGAGCTGTTCTCCGTCACCTTCGACCTGGGCTTTTCCATCTCAGACAGTGACAGTGAACCCCCTGAGGAGAACAGGAACACCGAGAGCACCAGCAAAGCAAACGCTGCCTCGGGGAGGGGGGCAAAATCCACTGAGGATGGAGAGAGATTCCAGAGCGATGGTGCCAGGCTGGAAACCTCACCAGAACGGGATTGCAGAGTTCTGGGGAGAAGAGCCATTTCCACACCACTGCCACTCCAGAGCAGGGGCCTGAGTGACAGGGAAGGGCCAGAGCCTGCTCCTGCTGCAGTGCCTTTCCTCAGGTCAGGAGGCAGGAGAACGGGAAGGGCATCACCTGAACCTTTGCCTTTGGCACTTTCGACCCCCGTAAGCAGGAAGGGTGGGAATGTCCAAGCCATCAAAAGGATTCCTAGGAAAGTCTTCTCCAGTGCCAGGGAGGAGACTCCAGAGGTGCCTCTTGGAGGTGAAGTCCCTAAAAGCTCACATGGGCAGAAGTTTGGGAGTTCAGCTGTGGATTCCCCGTTAGGAAGAACTGCAGAGCTGGAAGACACCGCCCTCCGTGGATCCCGGGTGTGTCCAGGTGGGGATCTCAGTGGGACAGGTTTGGTCCCTTCATGTTTGCTCAACAGGATCCAGTGTCTTTTGGATCCTCAGTTTGGTGTTGTCAGGGAGGTGGGAGGGCTGAAAGGAAGAGAAGTGATGGCTGCAATACTGGAATTGGGTGGATGAGGAGACTTCACCCCACCCCACATCCAAGGAAGGACTGGGAATTAAACCACCTGAACCTCCTCACGAGTGTTAAAGCCATGGGAGATGTAACTGTGTGAGTTACAGCTGCCTTCAAAGCCCTTTCTTAATCTCCTCAGGATCTGATTGGTACTCCTCTGGATCTGTTGATCCCTGAATCCATGCCTTCATCTTTTCCTGTCACTGCTCCTGAGGAATGGAAACTCTACTGATGGATTTCTTTCCCTTTACTCACATGACAGCTGACTTGTATTTAAGATTTTCTGAGATCACAACTTCAGCACAAACTCTTACAGGATCCCAGAATGGTTTGGGTTGGGAGGGACTCCCAATTTCATGGTGTCCCACCCCTGCTCTGGGCAGGGACACCTCCCATCCCTTGTCCCCAGTCCCTTTCCAGCTCTCCTGGAGCCCCTTCAGGCCCTGCAAGGGGCTCTCAGCTCTCCCTGGAGCCTTCTCTTCTCCAAGTGAACCCCCCAGCTCTCCCAGCCTGGCTCCAGAGCAGAGGGGCTCCAGCCCTGGGAGCAGCTCCAGGGCCTCCTCTGGACTCACAAACCCTGTTCCTTGGCTCCAGTCCATGCACCCAGAGGGCTTTGGGTCACAAAGTGCTGCCACAAGTGCAACTCTTTCTCAGCTTTTAAGGGCTTCTTCTCTTGGTTCTGCATTCCCCCTCCCTTTTTCCATCTCTGTGCTGCCCAGGGTAATCACTCCCACCCCCAGAGTCTCCAGGGAAGCAGGATTTATTGTACATCCCAGCTGGAGATTATCTATTTTGATTAACAAGGCTAAAGAGAACAATATTTGTCCTGTGGATCAATAAATAATCTCCTTTGGAGGTACTTTTGTGAGAGAGGCAGGTTTTGATTGCTCAGTTATAGCAATATTGTGTTGTGAACTGTGCAATTCCCAGTGAATGTTGTTTACTCTTTTTGCTGCAGGAACCAGCAGTGAGAGCGAGGAGGAGATCGTTTTCCAGAGAAAAAACAGGACGAAAAAGAATGTTTTGAGGTCTCCTGATGTGAGTCTTAGAAAAATAAAATAGGCAAGAGAAGCAAAATGACAGCTCAAAGAGCAAGGCACAAGTGCTGAGTGCAGTGATGGTCATTGCTGTTCCCACAGGGGATGGACGACAGTGACTTCGAGCCCCCCCAGCACCACCTCACCAGGAAGCGCCGGCACCCCCTGAGCATGGTCAGTGAGGGCTCTGGGAAACTGGGGGGATAATGGGAACCCATCCCTGCTTCCCTCCCCCAGTTCTCTCCCAGCCTCCAAAGATCCCGGGACCCCAGAAGGATTTGGGTGGGAAGGGACCTTGGAGCCCATCCAGTGTCACCCCCTGCCATGGGCAGTGACACCTTCCCCTTTGCTCCCAGCCCCAAAAGATCAATCACAGGAAATCAGGTATTTCTTAAAAAGCAAACCTTCAAGGATGACTCCTCTGCTCTGGAGCCAGGCTGGGACAGCTGGGGGGTTCCCCTGGAGAAGAGAAGGATCCAGGGAGACCTGAGAGCCCCTGGCAGGGCCTAAAGGGGCTCCAGGAGAGCTGGAGAGGGACTGGGGACAAGGCATGGAGGGACAGGACAAGGGGAATGGTTTTAGGATGGAAAAGGGGAGATTTAGGTTGGGTATTGGGAAGGAATTTCTGGCTGGGAGGGTGGGCAGGCCCTGGCACAGGTTGGGCAGAGAAGCTGTGGCTGCCCCTGGATCCCTGGAAGTGTCCAAGGCCAGGTTGGACAGGGCTTGGAGCACCCTGGGCTGGTGGAAGGTGTCCCTGCCCGTGGCAGGGGTGGCACTGGATGGGCTTTGAGGTCCTTTGAACCCAAACCAGTCTGGGATTTATGACTGTAATTAAAGCATTCCTTGCTTTCCCCTGACTCTCTGAGGGGTGTGTTCCCCGTTCCCAGTCAGAGTCCAGTGATGACAGTGGGGATTTTGCCCAGAACTGGAGCAGGACCACGAGGAGCAGCTCCACAGCCCGGAACAAACTCCGGCCAGGACGTGCCAAGCGGGTCAGGAGCAGTCCCACATCCAAGGTGTGTGACCTCACGTGTCTCTCCTGGTTTGGGAAGGTCGTGTTGGAGCAGTTGGCACTGGAGTTGGAATGTGGGCAGGGAGCTGGGCACTCTTTGCTGGTAGGACACTGTCCAGGAGGGCTGAGGCTCAGCTGTTCCACACCAGTGCATTGCAAATGTTGGAGCTGAAATCTTGGAACTGGATAAAGACCTGAACCCTGCCATCCATTGCTGGCTGTCAGGGTCTGCAGGGCCCTGGAGACAGTTCTGAAGCCAAATAACAATGTCCATTTTACAATCTCCAGAAATACTCCTGGATTGGTCAGCTCTGGGAACTCAGGGTCTTGCCCAGAAATTAATATTTTTATAATTATTTGCATCGGGATACTTGATCATATATGAATTTACCCCCTGCTTTGAACATTTAAGGCAGCAATGGTCCCTCAACCCCAAATCTTAAATCTTAGCTCAGATACTTTAGTCCATCACTGCAGCAGGAGAGGAAGCAGGGCCAGAACCATCATAAGTAAAAAAACTCCTAAATGTTTGTGGCTGTGGTTCCACTGGGCAGAAATTGCCATAATCAGGGCTCCAGGGCACAATGCATTGGATAGTTTTGATGTTCTAAAGATAGTCTTCATTATCCAGCCTTCCCTACAGTATCAGTGTTTTGTGTTCTGGGATACAAAGAATCAGGTGGATTAAAATCCATTTTTCAGTTCAATTGAAACATTTTTTTTAATGTGACACAAAAGAATCATAGAAAAAGAGTGTGTCTGCTTGGGAAATTCTCCTGTGCCTTCACACTGACCTTCCCTAAACATCCACAGTGATGGGCAGGCCAGAATTCCAGATGCACAGGAGATCCCAGGCATTAAACCCACTGTGAGCAGCCCACAGCAGTCAGGGAGCCCTGTCAGGAGAGATCTGCAATGAGGTCAGCACAGATCTGACCAGAGCAGCCCCTGGCCTTGGACACAGTAAATCATCTGAGGAGCTGGCACCTGAGCAGGAAAGGGCACACCAGGGGGAGTCGGGGTCTGAAGTTCCCACTGGATTTGGGTTTGGGGAAATCCAGCCCTTCAAAAGCAAACCAGGTTTCTGAAAGCAAATAAAAGGTAGAAGTGGATGTGTGAGCTGTGAAGCCAAGATGGCCTCGGGCAGCTCAGCCCCCCTGCTGGTGGCTCTGCCTCTGCTGTTCCCTGCTCCGGGGGCAGACAGGCCTTGGGATTGCCTGTGGGGATCAGCTGATGGCTGGGGGGATCAGGGGCCTGGGGGCAGCACTGCTCATCAGAGCCCCCTGCAAGGCCCCTCTGTTGCAGGCTGCAGCCAGGCAGTTCCTGCAGGAGGAGGCAGAGCTGTCCCAGCACGGCGCAGAGGGGCTGTCCTCGGACGAGAGCGACGGGGCCGAGGATGAGCTGAGCTCCTCCATGGCCCAGTTCCTCAACGACGAGGGGGAGGTCACACAGGCCCTGAACGGTGAGTGGGGAGCTGTGTGGGACTGCAGATCCCTGGGGGTGGATGGGGTGGGATGGGCGTGGACGGGGGGAATGAGCAGTGACCTCCTCACCCGGGCTGAGGGGCTGCTCCTGCCACGGCATCCAGAGCTTTGCCAGCTTGGCAAACCTTCTGCAGCCTCAGGGAGTGCAGGAGCTGTGCCAGGGCAGGCTCAGGTGGGATCTCAGGACAAGGCTCTTCCCCCAGAGGGTGGTTGGCACTGAACAGGCTCCCCAGGGCAGTGGGCACAGCCCCAAGGCTGCCAGAGCTCCAGGAGGGTTTGGACAACGCTCTGAGGGACAGGGAGGATTGTTGGGGTGTCCTGGGCAGGGCCAGGGGTTGCACTGGATAATCCTTTGGGGTCCCTTCCAGCTCAGGATATCCTGGAATTCCATGGCAGCTTTCATGACAGCAAGCTGGGGACATTTAGAATCCCAGAATGGTTTGGGTTTAGAAGGGACCTTAAAGCCCATCCAGTGGGCAGGGACACCTTCCACTAGCCCAGGTTGCTCCAAGCCCTGTCCAGCCTGGCCTTGGACACTCCCAGGGATCCAGGGGCAGCCACAGTTTCTCTGGGCAACCTGTGCCAGGGCCTGCCCACCCTCCCAGGGAAGGATTCCTTCCCACTATCCCATCTAACCCTGCTCTCCTTCGTCTCAGAGCCCTTGGGATTCCCAGAGGTGGATGGGGAATTGCAGGTTTTTGTCTGGGGACATGCAGGTTTCTGGGAGACTATAAAGGCGTGACTGAATATGGAGAACAGTGTAACAGGAGTGAATGAAAGGTAATCTCTGCAATGACACCATGTTCCCTCTCCTGTGGGCCAGAGTCGGAGATGCAGGCGCTGTACCTGGAGTCCGTGCGCAGCCCTGCCCTGGGCAGCAGGAGCAGGAACGTCCGTCGGGAATTCAACAGCTCGGACATTTTCTCACAGGTGGGGAGTGACCTCTGTCCTTGGGAATTCCCATTGCTGGGAGCACATTTGGGTTTCAGTCCTGCTCTGGGGTATAGTTGGCATTTTTTGGTAAATAACAAATTTTAACCCAATACTTCAGCCTGGAGAAGGGAAGGTTCCAGGGAGATCTGAGAGCCCCTCCCAGTGCCTAAAGGGGCTCCAGGAGAGCTGGAGAGGGACTGGGGACAAGGGATGGAGGGACAGGACACAGGGAATGGCTTCCCACTGCCAGAGGGCAGGGATGGATGGGATATTGGGAAGGAAGGTATCCCTGTCCATGGCAGGGGTGGCACTGGGTGGGCTTCAAGGTCCCCCCACCCCAAACCATTGCTTGTGTGAGAAGCCCCTCAGCCCCTGGTGTTGGATGAGCCAAGAGCCTCTGTGGGGAGGAGCAGCTCCATCATTCCACTGTTCCACAGCTCACTGGGATTGTTTTTCCCGCAGATTCCTGAGCAGGACCTGGAGTACATGGAGGACAGTTTCTGTGTGGGGGATGAGGAGGAGGAAGGCTGCAGCCAGAGTGGGCCCAGTGAGAAGGAGGAGGAGGAAGAGGAGGAGGAGGAGGAGCAGTGTGTGAGCATCAGTCTCCTCCCCAGGGACAGTTTCCTGGCTGGTCCAGGCCGGTATCTCACCCGGCACAGGACGAGACTGAACCAGGCCAGGCCGGAGCACAGGAGGAAACCATCTCGGATCAGGGTCATCAGTGACTCCAGCGAGGAGGAGACAGCTGTCAGCAGGGAGGAATCCATGGAAGGCTGTTCCAGGGCAGAGCAGGGCAGTGCAGAGTGCCCCGAGCCCCCTGCACAGCACAGCAGTCGTGCTGGGGCCAGCCCAGCTCCTCGGCCTGGGGAGCCTCCCCCTGAGCACCACAGGGAGCTGCTGCTTGGCCTGGAGCCTCTGGTGTGTGAGAGGCTGGATCTGCACCCAGACCATCCCAACAGGAGCACATCCTTCTCACCAGCTGTCCCTGGCTCTGTCCAGGCTGCCAGTGAGGTCAGTGTTCACTCACAACAGGGACCTTCCTCTCACCCTGCATGGTGGGAGGGGATTCCTGGGGCAGGGCTGTTCTGGGGGCTGTCACAGCACAGCAGCAGGAGTCAGGGAATCCTGGAATGGTTTGGGTGGGAAAGGACCTTAAAACCATGTCATTTCAGCCCCTGCCATGGGCAGGGACACCTTGCACTAGCCCAGGTCCAACCTGGCCTTGGACACTTCCAGGGATCCAGGGGCAGCCACAGCTTCTGGTGACACAGGAGCGGAGTCACTCCTGGTGCTGCTTCCCACCATCTCCCTTCCCTTTGCTGTTGCAGCTTTTGTACTGCCAGGGTATCCTGGAGTATCTCAGCAGTCAGTAAAGAAGAGCTGGGGATTAGATCATCTCCTGGGACTGACAGCCGTGGGGGAGCATGGATCTGTGTGGGACAGCTGAGTGTCCACCAGTTCGGGGGGGTTTGTGCTTATAACACACCTGTTCACCATCCTAAATTAACTCCCTCCAGCCTGAGGTTGGGTTCCTGATCTCTCACCCTTCCCAGCCTGACTCCTGTCCTGTATATGGTCCAGGTTTTGCTGAAGTCGTTAATGGAAGCTGCTGCTTTTGTCATTCCAACTCCTGGATAATCAGTTGAGCTCATTTGGGAGATGGATACAGGGGGTTAAAGTGTCAGTCTGAAAGTGTTACTATTGCAAAGCATCCTTTTATTAATTTGATTTAACCCCCTGTGATCTATTACAGTCCCTGGGTGATCTCCAGCCCTCGAAGGTGAAGAGCTCCTGGAAGAGCCCCTGTGGGAGCACCTCAGACCCAGCATGTCCTGCAGCCACAGCCCCCTCCCCAGCCCTAGCCGGGTTGTGCCGGGACCCTGCAGGGAGAGGCCCTTCCCTGAGCATCCTGGCAGACAGCAGGGAGATCTGCTGTGGGGCACAGGTGATCTCCTCCCTCAGGGCAGTGCATGGGCTGCGGGTGCAGGTCTGTTCCCTGGGCAGCTCCGACTACATCGTCAGCACCCGCCTGGCCGTGGAAAGGACCTTCCAGTCGGAACTGCAGGGCCCTGGGAACAGGAACAGGCTGAGCCAGCGCCTGCAGCGCCTGCAGGGCCTGTTCCAGAAGGTCTGTGTCATCCTGGAGACAGACAGGACCAGACCAGGTGGGTGTTCCCAAGGGGCAGCACAAGGGAATGGCTTCCCACTGCCAGAGGGCAGGGATGGATGGGATATTGGGAAGGAATTGCTGGCTGGGAGGGTGGGCAGGCCCTGGCACAGGTTGCCCAGAGAAGCTGTGGCTGCCCTTGGATCCCTGGAAGTGTCCAAGGCCAGGCTGGAGCACCCTGGGCTGGTGGAAGGTGTCCCTGCCCGTGGCAGGGGTGGCACTGGATGAGCTTTAAGGTCCCTTCCAACCAAACCAGTCTGGGATCGTGTGATAAAGGAACAAGCACAATCTTATCCATGCAGATAAATTTGTTCTAATCAAAATTACACAGTCAGATGGTTCCCCTGTCTGTTGCCAGGGCCACCTAGACAGTAACTGAGAGGTCTTGCTGCACCTGCTCCACAGATGAACAGGAGCTCAGATCCCTGATTCCATTACAGATGTTGTGGGATATGAAACTCCACCACTGCAGTCCAGTTGTTGGGGATGCAGCTTTGGTTTCATGGCAAATCTCATCTATTGATAGTTCCCATATGGGAACAGTGCTGGAGTGGTCCCTGGAGATGCAGCTTCTCTGAGGGGGCTGTAGGAAGTGGGTTGAGTTGGAGCTGCCTGTTTATCCCACTGCTGAGGGTGTCACTCGTTTCCATCCCCTTTGTCCAGTTTCTCTCATGACACCAATTCCAGGGTGCTGCTGGTCCCTCATGGAACAGTGTTCAGGTGCATTTGTGCCTCTGCTGATTTCTTGGAGTCCCAGAATGGTTTGGGTTGGGAGGGACCTCAAAGCCCATCCAGTGCCACCCCCTGCCCAGGACAGGGACACCTTCCACCAGCCCAGGGTGCCTGGGATGTGTTCCCTCCCCATGTGTTTGGTTGTGAGTTCTCAGAGTGAGGGATCCTGGAGCTGTTTTGCTTTGTGAGCCCTCACCCTGGATTTTCACGGTGCGCCCTGGCCTTCCCCCGTGCAGGAGACGTGTCCCGTTCGTTCCAGAGGACTCAGTACTACGATGGGGTGCTCTCAGCCCTGGTCCAGGCCGGCATCCGCATTCTCTTCAGCTCCTGCCAGGAGGAGACTGCTGTTCTGCTCAGGGACCTGGCCCTGCTGGAGCACAGGAAGGGAGCTGCCATCGGGGTTCCCACCGAGCTCGAGGGGCCCCGGCGGGACCTGCTGGGCTTCTACCTGAGCATCCCCTGCCTCAGCTACGTGGGGGCCCTGCAGCTCTGCCACTGCTTCAGCTGCCCCCGCCAGCTGGCCAACAGGTAACACTGGGGACACCCTGCCTGCCCCATTCCTGCTGGGGGAGCTGGGATCGATTTTCAGGGCCATCCTTCCTGCACCTTTCAAGCTGTATAACTGGGAAGATCCTTCCCATGCCTTTCCTGCTAGGATAGCTCTTCAGGGAGATTCTTCCTGCTGTGCCTTTCCTGCTGGGATAGCTGCTTGGGAAGATCCTTTCTGTCCCTGCCAGGGCTCCCAGGAGCTCTCCTGTCCAGTCTCATCCCTTCTCTTTATGCCCTCCAGTCTCTCCCACGGACTCTGGGCTTTACTTCCCTCTCCCTCCTGCTGCTCCCCCGGGTCTTTCCTTTTGCCGTTCCTGTTCTCCCTGCAGCTCCCTGGCCTTGCTGGGTGTGCTCCCGGCAGCCTGGGGTGTTGCTGGTGCTGTATCCAGGGTGTCCCGTGGATCCAGGGCCCGGCTCACGGCCCTGCCCCTCTCTTGCAGCTCCCCCTCGGCTGTGGCTGCGGCGGCGCGGCTGAGCCCGGAGCGTGCCGAGGAGATCCAGCGGTACCTGCGCCACAGCTTCGACCCCCAGCTGCTGCCACAGCCCCCCCGGGCCGGCGGGGAGGGCCCTGCAGCCCCCCGGAGCTGAGGGCTGGGACTCGGGCCCTGCACTGCACTTTACTGGGGTTGGTGTCCGACCCAATAAACCCTTCCCAAGCACCGGGCTCTGGGAGCCGCGCCTGCCCCGGGCACCGCGGGGGAACCGGGGGGCCACACCCGGCACTGGCTGGGCTGGGCTGGGCTGGGAGCAAAACACAGGAATGGCTCCAGTACCTCGGCAAAGTAAAGCTTTGGGGGTCACGGGAAGGAGCCCCCCGGCAGCTCCTGCCCTTCAGTGCAATGCCGAGACCCGCCTTTCCCGGGAAGAAAGGGAATTGCCCGCTGTTCCATGGGCCCAGGACACCGGGGCGTTGCTGGGGGGGCCCGGGGCAGGTCCCCTTTCCTTGTGGGCCTCGTGTGCCCATCCTGCTCCCTCGGCCCGGGCTGCAGCAGCTCGAGTGATCCTTCCCCGGCACCGCCCGCGCGGCCTCTGCTGCCACACTGTGGCTGCCTGGAAAAGGACCGGGATCTTCACTCCCATCCCTTCCTGCTCACAGCTCTGAGAGAGGCCGGGACAGAGATACATCACCTTCCTGCAACAGGAACGGGACACAGGGAGTGGCTTCCCACTGCCAGAGGGCAGGGATGGATGGGAGATTGGGAAGGAATTGCTGGCTGGGAGGGTGAGGAGGGGTTGGAATGGAATTCCCAGAGAAGCTGTGGCTGCCCCTGGATCCCTGGAAGTGTCCAAGGCCAGGCTGGAGCACCCTGGGCTGGTGGAAGGTGTCCCTGCCCATGGCAGGGGTGGCACTGGATGGGCTTTAAGGCCCTTCCACCCCAAACCATTCCAAGCCTGTGATTCAAAACCAAGGGGATGAAGCCTTGAGGCCCCATCTGAAGCTGGACAGGTCATGGATTCTGCTGCCCCACGAAGTCCAACGGATCTGTGAGTAAAACAAACTCATCTTTGTTTATTACATTCAGGAAATGTAAAAATTCAGACTTGCCCTTGGGGACAGTAAAAAGCAGTTTCATTTTTTTCCAGATCTTACCTGAATTTATTGTACATTCATATCTCAATAGATATTTTATCTCAAAATGACCTTGCCAGTAGATTTCTCCTTCCCAGGAGAAAAAGGCAACAGGAACAGAAACAGGGGAGGAGGAGCTGGGCAAGGAAGTGCCACTTTGTACACATGGAAAACCCAAATAGTGCCAGCAAGATGGGAATGGGGTTAAAACACATAAAAACCAGATCGGGGAACATTTTCCAAATCGATCTTGTAATCCCAGCCCTTCCCTCCCGGAGGGGCGGCTGAACTGCAGACTCGGAACGAGGCACCCAAGTGCTGAACCAACAGATCCACAGACTTCATCACATGGAAAAATAGGAATCCTGGTCCTCCTCCTCCTCTGAGGAGTCTCGTGTCTGAGCTCCAAAGAGCTTCCCCACCTCAGGGGCCTGGGCCACGTCTGCAGTGGAAAACAGGGATCATCAGCGTGTCCGAGGGGGAAGAGCAGGGGGAGAAGGCCCAGACAGCCACGATCGAGGGCACCCAGCAAGGCAGGGATGTGGAAGGAGGGAAGGAGCTGGGAATGGAGGAAGAGGAAGCAGGAATACTCACTGTTCTCCAGGCTGACCTTGGCCCTGCGGGAAGCCGGTGTCCCGAGCACGGTTCCAGCCTGGGGGAGGGAAGGAAGGACACAGGCTCAGCTTGGGGCCCTGCTGGGACGGAGCCACACCAGCCCTGCACTACTTCCCCAAATTTGAACTGCTCAGCTGCCACAACTGCTCCCTCTGAACCAGGGCACAAGGCGCATTTCTGCTGCTGGGATCGTGGCTTTTCATGGAAAAGCCTGGAACTGCAAAAACTGGGATAGTGGAGGAATCAATACCTAAATTCAGGGAGTAGGATACAAGGGACCATGGCTGTGGTCATGATCAGGAGTTGGGCTCCATGATCCCTGGGGGTCCCTTCCAACTCTGGATATTCCATGGTTACTCTTTTCCCACTGTTCAGAACAATGTTACAGGAACATAAAGACCACAGAATTCCAAAGCAGTTACAAATCCTGACCCAAAGCTGTGGCTTTAATCTTGACAATGAACAGCTCCTTTCTAACCAAAGGGCCTTTTCTCCACAGCAGTAGAGACCAAAGCCAGGAATTTGGGAGGAAGCTGGGGAGGGTTCCTGCTGTCCATCCCAGGGCTGTGTCTCCCATGGGCCCAGCTGTGCCTGGCTGGGGTGGCAGGGGGCAGAACTGGGGGAAAGCAGCATTACCGACTTCTTGTGCACCTTGTCCCAGGTGCCTCTGCTGCCCTGCGCCTTCTTCTGCATCCGCAACACGTGCCTGTCCACGTCCTTCCTGCGGGCCACAGGGAGCACTCAGTGCCACAGCCCCCACTCCCTGCTGGCTGCAGCCATGGCATCACATCCAGCTCAGGGAATGGCATGGCCAGCAAACGGGCACAGCCCCAAGAGCTGGGTTACATCAGCCCCAGGGACCGGAGCAGGGCCGGCAGGAGGGGCTGGGAGGCACCCGTGTCCCACTCCACGAGCTGCCTCCCTCAAAGGGGTTTGGGGAAGAGCCAAAGGCCGAGGTTGGCAGACAAGCTCCTACCTGCTGCTGGGGGCCACATTCCCGGGCTGCTGTGCTGCCCGGGGGTTTCCCAGCTCCTACCTGTTGATGGGGGCCAGCATTCCCGGGCTGATGTGCTCGCACTGGGGGGTTTTGGCCAGCGGGAACATGGCTGAGCCGGGGGTGAGCGAGAGCTCCCCCAGGGTAAAGTCCTCGGGGTCGTCGTCCCGGAGCGTCGGCAGCTGCAAAGCCACCCCAGAGCCATCAGGGACCTGAGCCAGGGGGTCCCTGTCCCCAGACACAGCCCAGGCTCTCCCCTCTCCTCCACAGTCGCTCCAGCCCTTCCTCTCTGCATGGCTGTGACTCCATCCCTCCATCCCATCCCTGCCCGAGCGCAGGGACATGGACACGGCCCAGCGGCCAAACCACGGCCCTGCCCTGCCCCACATGCTGCTCCCCGTGCTGCCCAGCACCTGGGTGACAGCCTGGATGCCACCACACACCGAGACAGAGCTCTGCTTAGAATTCCAAGCTCAGAGCTGAGCATGGCTGCTCAGAAGGAGGGTTACTCAGGGAACTTGTGGTCCTCGCCTTTGGAAGAAAGAGAGGCACAGGAAAGGTTCAGGGAAGAGCAGCACAGAAGATCCAAAGCACAGCTGAAATTGGGAGCAGGGACAGGACAGGATCCAGGACAGAGCCCATGAGGAGAGGAGGACAAGGCCAGCAGATGGAAGTTCAGAACAGACAAGAGATGATGATTGTTGTTCACACAGCAAAGGATTTGGCTCTAGGAATTAGCACAGGAAATTCCAGATGGGAAGAGCCTGCCTGGACTCAAGGAGAGACTGGGCTGGTTCAGGGAAGGGGAATCCACTCCTGACTCCCATACACAGGATTTCTCTCTGGAGGTGCCAGTGGACACTACAGGAGGAGTCAGGCTCTTTTGCCCAGCACAAGCAGAATGAGGTTGAGGGGGGAAAAAGAACACTTTGGAATCACTGGCTGAAATCATATTCTAATAAAAGTCATCTTTGGAGAATCCCTCTGCAAAACCAGGGTGTCTTGGACACAGAAGCATCGATGCCCTCCCAGCCAATTGATCATCCTAGTCCCAGGCATCCCTAGTCCTGGGGATTTCTCTGTGCCATGCTGCTGGTACAGCACGTGGTGGATTTGACTGGGAGCTCTGACTTCCCAGTGAGCCGTGGCTGGATGTGTGCCAGGTGCTTCACCACAGCAGAGGATGGCAGCAGCACAGCAAGGAGCCTCCTGCCCCAGATGCACAGGGCATTACTGCTGGAACTAGACCAGGCTGGTCCCACACCCACTGGGAAAGCACAAACACAACACCCCCAGACACCCTCAGGTGCTGTTTGCCCAGCTGTACCTTGACCCTCCTGCTCTGGAAGGGTGTCGTGGTGAACACGTCGTCGTGGTTGTCCTTGGGCAGGTGCTCCAGGAACTCCCTCATCTGCTGCTTCCGTTTGAGGGTCCCCACCTTGGCACTTATCACCAGCTCCTTCTTATCTGCAGGACCACAACAGTCACTGTCCAGAGACAGCTGGAGGCCGTTCCCTCTCCTCCTGTCCCTGTTCCCTGGGAGCAGAGCCCGACCCCCCCCGGCTCCCCCCTCCTGGCAGGGACTGCAGAGCCAGAAGGTCCCCCCTGAGCCTCCTTTTCTCCAGGCTGAGCCCCCCCAGCTCCCTCAGCTGCTCCTGCTGCTCCAGCCCCTTCCCAGCTCCCTTCCCTTCCCTGCACACGCTCCAGCCTCTCCATGTCTCAATTAAAACCCTTAGCAACCCCCAAAGCCCCAGAATCAAGATGCCAGTACCTTTCTGCTCAGGTTGTCTTGCCTTGGCCTTCTTGGCCTGTGATTTGGAGCCCTTGGCCTCCTGCTGCTCCAGGTACTTGCCGTGGCACTCGTGGGCAGAGCGTGACCCCACGGCCATGGCCACCTCCTGCCAGAATCCGCTCCTGTGCTTGGGGAGCACCGCGACGGCCCTACCGGAGAGCACAGCAGGGCCTCAGGGACAGCCCCCCAGCCCGCCTGGGAAGGGCCTGAGCCCTGGATTTAGGGAATCGGGGCTCTGCCTCTTCTCTGTTGTTGCCCAGAAAAGCTGTGGCTGCCCCTGGATCCCTGCAAGTGTCCAAGGCCAGGGTGGACGGGGCTTGGAGCTACCTGGGCTAGTGGGAGGTGTCCCTGCCCATGGCAGGGGGTGGATGAGACACTCTTTAAGACCCCCCCAACCCAAACCAGTCTGGGATCCTATGGTGTCTTCTCCAGACACTTAGAACACACACATTCTTGCAGCTCCTCTCTCCCTTACCAAACTGCTGACATAAACATGGCACGTTAAACATGTCACTCCAGTCTGGGGACAGAACCTGCTCCCTCTGACCCATGGTCCACATCATACACACGAGTACTTCTGCCATATCATTTACCTTCTCGTGGTTTTCAATTTTACTCATAGGAATGAGTTTTTATTTTTAACAAGATCAATTACGTGGTTTTGAAAACCAGCAGAGGAGTAGATTCACAAAATCCTGCCTAACCAGTGCTCCTCTCCCTTCACGCTCTGACAGGGGCTGCTGCAGGCTCACACATCTCCAGCTATTGTAGAAAATACCCAGCTTCTCCTGTGTTTCACTGATGGTTAACTGGTGGAGAAAAGGGAACTGAAACGTAAAAGAAACCTTGAGAGTCAGGTGAAAGAGAGGGAATGTGCAGAACCCCACTGCAGCCCACCCCACCCCTGCCAGTGCCCGAGGGGAACTGTTCCCTCTGAACACACAGTGACCCCTTGCCTGTAAAGCTTCTGCAATTCCTTCTCAGACCAGCTATCAGTTGTCCTGGGAAAAAGCTCCAGAGGTTTCTGCCGCTTTGCCCTCTCAGGCTCTCTCCACCTGGCTGCTGCAGACTTGGCAGTGCTGGGAGCTCCAGCCCCTGTTTTTTTACCAGGTGCTTTTGCATTCCCGTCTTTCGCGGGCGGTTGCTCCGTGCTGGTTTCGGGCTCGCTGTCGGAATCCAGCCAGTGCCTGGGGGGTTTGGCTCTGCTCTGTGTCCTCACGGCCTCCCCAGGCAGCAGGGAGTCTCTGGACCCACTGGCAGGAGTGTTTCCTCCAGTGGAGAGCTCAGACCTGTCGCTGGACTCCGTCCCACTCAGCCTCACCGGCACATTCCGGGAGGCTTTTCCTGTCCTTGGCTCGCCCGCCTTGTTTGCACCATCCTGGGATCTTTCAGAGTTAGGGTGAGATCTGCAGTTTTGAGGCCCTGGTTTTAACAGGGATTTATTTTTCCTTCTGATCAGCAGTGGGGTATCATCACTGGATGCCTCTCCCTCATCCTTGCCCGAGGATTCCTCGGTGAAGCGCTTGTCTGGAAAAGGCTTCCTGGCTGACCTCAGGGAGTACCTGGAAGCCTGCTCGTACATGGACAGGACTCCAGCATCTGCATCTGCTCCTTGCTTCTCCTTTGCCATTCCTTGGATCCTGGTGCTGTGTCTGTTTGGCACTCTGGTGTCTGAGGAAGGCACCCTGGCAGGAGGCTGGGCTTTGGTTTTCGTGCCCCTGGTTGCCGGGTCACTCCCCTCCTCCTCCGACAGCAAGGGCCGGGCCTTCTTCTTTCCAGCAGGCTTGAATTCCCGTTTGGAGCTGGCTCCTTTCTCCTTGCTTTTCCCTGGAAGAGACAATGCCAGGGTGCAGGGTGAGCCGTGGCTCTCAGCACAGGGCACCTGCAACCCCTGCCAGAGCTTTACCTGCCAGGCACTACAAACTCAGAGCTGCGGGAAGGGCTGTCCGTGACTTTACTGAACACACTGATGGGCACACACCTCCCAGAGCTCTGCTCCTGCTCCAGAGAGCCTTTCTGCAGGACACATTGCAGCTGCTTTAGGAGACAAACTTCTGCTTGGCATTTCACACTGTTTGCAGGCTTCTGCTATTGCCCCAATTTCAAAAACAACTCCTTTTCCATGCCTGCACAGGCATTTCAGGTCTTTGAATTCATCCTCATTAAAAAGCCAAGCCAGGCTCCTCAGGTCACTGGATTGGTGAACTCAAAGAAATCCTAATCCCTTCACTTCAGTGTGCAGAAAGAAATGTGTGTCCCACTTCTGCAATCAGAGAACACTTCCACAAGCACAGTTTATATTTGGAGCTGTCAAACTACACATCGCTGCTCATAGAAAAAGCAGCTGACCATTAAAAGACTTACAGAATTCGTTTGCATTAACAGACCCCACCCCACTGCTCCAGCACCCAACTCACAACCCCACTGATTCCATCAATCACTTGAAAATAGGGGAAAAAACGTTTTCACCTTTATTTTGGCTTTTTGGCATTTCTTCTGTTGTCTTCATTGCTTCCTTTGGATTATTCTTCTTAGAGATGGAACTGGTCTTTTTGTGGGATTTTTCACTACTAAGCATCTTTAAAATAATACAATTTAAAAAAACCTAATTTAATCTCCTTTTCTCCAGGCTGAGCCCCCCCAGCTGCTCCAGCCCCTTCCCAGCTCTGTTCCCTTCCCTGCACACGCTCCAGTCCCTCAAGGGCTTTCCTGCAGTGAAGGGCCTCAGGATCTGAGGTGGGACCTCACCACCTTCCTGTGTGATACATTATCTTGCCAAAACCCCCATTCTTTTTCCAGAACCAATTCCCCATTGTCCCCATTTCACAGACAACAATGACCTGATAACACAGAGCTAAGGCAGTGCTGTTGTTTTACAATGTTTTTATCACGTTCCCAAGGTTTCCTTCCCCTCCAGGTACCTGAGAGCTGCTCTGGTTCCGTTACACACCTTGCCAGTTTGTTCATTATATTTAAGACACACTGAAGTACCAACATGCAAAGGCACCTTACCAGGCTCAGATAATCCACTCCACCTTCTTCCATGGTGACATTAAGGTTCTGATCCACAAAGGCTCGTTGGCCACACCAGAAGTTCATGGGGGGTCTGATGAGTCTCCCGCTGCGAGTGTACACCTGGCTGGAGTCGTTGCCCCGGGAGCTGTGCCTCGGGGTGGTGTCTGCAGGGCACAAACAGGAAAGAAGGGGCTTGTCCCAGGCACTGCATGGAAAATTCAGCTTGGCACACTTCACAAGCAATGAGGTGTTTAAAGCAGACCACAGGGCAAATATCAAACTCAGCCCAACGAGTTCTTCTGAAAGTGTTCTGATTGGAAAGCACAGCACTGAACTGATCCCCTGCTCAGGTTATACCACTCTGGGGGGATCTGCACTTGGTTTACAAGGTTATAAACACTGGGAAAGTCGTGGAGGGAGGGACAAGGATAAAGAGTTGCCACAATGAACAGCTCCTCGTTGAGTGAAAAGGGAGCGAAAAATAAACACGGATGATGAGAGACAAATAAATGGGAGTGAGGAGAGAAAAAATAAAGGAGCTTTTACAGTGCTAGCAGGGAAATCTGATTGCAGCATCTACAAACAGCACAGTGGAGTTTGGCCACAGCCCCACTGGACAGAGAACCCAGAGAAAGGTCAGAGTTAAAGCCCAAAGCTGTCAGTGTCCACAAGGCTGGCACTGCTCTCCAAGGCCCAGCAAAACCAGCTGGCCCAACAGGTTGTGGCTTTACAGCAATTCCTTGGAAACAAAACCAACACAAGGAGCTTTTCCAGAATCCATTCCATCCATCCCCAGTTGTCTTTCCCAAAGGAATTGCTTATCAAACACTCACAAGTGTTTTCATCATTCCTTGGCAATACTTCATAGGTGGAGTTCTTCGTTCCAGGTTTCTTCTTTGAGCCTTCTGCAGTTTCCAACACATCAACTTCCTCCACAGTGTCACTCTCTTCATCCACACCACTGGTTTGTTTTTGTTCTTTCCTAATGATTTGGAGTTTAAGAAAAGAAATAATAAGCATCTAAAAAAGCTGTTCCCTAACAGATGATGTAAAAGGGAAGCCTTCCTGTGGGCAGAAGCCCGGTGGCACAGCACAGCAGCGGCTTCATGCACACATCTGCAGCCTTTCACACTTCTCTGGTACAATATTCTTAAAAAGCAAAATCTCAATGAACACTTTAAAGAACACTGCAGTGAAACAGAATCTCCAAAGAAATTACCTCCTCCTTTGCTCGAGAAACTCCTGGACATACTCCTTCCACCGTCTGGAAAAGCCAAAGGTGAACCTCTTGATGAAGCGGTAGGGAAACCCTGAGGGGACAGAGGGGCATCAGCAACAGCTCAGCAAGACTTTTAGTCACTGAGGCTAGAGAAAATATCCAGGACAAGCACAGTCAGTCCAAAGGTCAGAGGAGCTGACCCAGCCAGTTCCCTGCCAGCACAGCCCATGCACTCCAGGCTTGAGGGAGCCTTGGCAGCACTCGAGCCACTGTCACAGACCTCCTGCTGCTACTCCTCAGAATGGTGCAATGAAAGCCAGTACAAGTATTTAGCAAGCTGCACCCTCAGCAGTGTGCAGTGCTGCACCCTCAGCAGCCCCTCACCTTCTCTCCTCATGGTGGCCGAGTCCAGCTTGCCCTGCAGGACGTAGAGGCTGCCCGAGGCCGTCCTCACCTGGTTGTGTGCCACGCGCTCGGTGACAGCGTTGCTGTGCCACAGCAGGCCCCTCATGTCTCTGCGGAAACACAGAACGTCAGGAACGGCAATACCAAGATTTCTTTGCGTAAAAGAAGGGGGTGCAGTCTGGCACTCTGATATTGCACGGGGCAGTGGCACTGATGCACATTCCTGAGGGATGCAGGTGCTGGCAGGATGTGCTCTGTGCTGGTTTCCTTTCCTGGCCTGGAACAGAACAGCTCTGGCCCTGTCTGGCCACCTCTTGCTCACACAAAGGAATTGGTCTCTTCCTTGTTTTTAACCAGTTTAGGAACTACACCATCCCTTGGTGCTGGGTGCCCTGGGCTGCCCCAAGCAGCCTGTTTTACACTAAACTTCAATCACAGAACGGGGTCTTACTGCCGTTTGCCCTCCACGGAAATTGCCGTGTTGCCATCCATCACTTTAATCCTCCAGCTGCTCAGGCAGATGCTTTTCTGTTACAGAAAAAAAAAGAAAAGAAAGCATTTAAAATGGTGTTTATTAGCCAGCACCTCCTCAGTGCTCAGGTCCAGTAACATCTCTTTCAGCCTCTTCTCCTTGGCTACAAATCTTGCCTATTAAAGGGCATCTGATCGCAATCTCAACCACAGCTACGAAGAGGGTGAATTGTTTTTGTGATACAGGAAACCCGTCAGGCACACTTGGCCATGCGGGGAGAACAAAACAAGTCACTTGTTTAATCTAAAGAGACTGCAATCCCAGATTTCTCCAGGGAGCAAGGGAAGCTCAAGCCCTGGGCAGGTGTGCTTGTGCCAGGTTTCCAGGGAACCCCAGGGATGCAGCATGCTTCCAAATACACTGCTCTCCATACAGAAAGGTGGGAATACTGCCAGGCTGCAGACTGCTCTCCTAGGAAAGGATTCTGGTCCCACTTGACTCAACAGGAGTCCAGATGTTCTGTAGGAAAGCCAAGCCTCTTACCTCCCCAGCAGCTGGGTAGATTCATCCCTAGCCTAATGCTGGGAAAGCTCTTTGCTCCTTGCATTTGAGTGGGCAGCCAAGAGCTGGAACCAACACAGTGGCTTGTGCATACTAAACCAAAAGGGTTTTTTTTACACACAAAAAAACCCCAGACCCTGAACATTTGTCATCTTGGAGTAAGGTAAAAAAGAAATCTTTTTGATGGGAAAATTTACCAGTAAAATCCAATGAAATAGAGTTTATTCTCTTCTGAGCACTCCTTGCTTTTGACAAGAAAAACCACAACTATGAGCTACACACAGACCAGAGGAATCTCTCTTTCCCTACAGGATTAATTTCTCCCACCTCTTTGTCTGCTTTGGTAGCAGGTTGGTCGGTATGAGGTTTGTCCAAAGGGTCCTCAGGCTTTTCTGTCACCTTCTGCTTCTTTGGAATGTGGACTGAGGGGCTAGACAGCATAATGCTGCAGAAGCACTGGGAGGGCTTTGGGGAATTGCTCCCCAGAGTCTTCTCCACTCCCAGAGCAGCTTGGTTTTTACTGGGCTGCAGCTCTCTTCTGTCTTCAGGAACCTCTGTATCTTTTGCTCCTCCATTCCCCCTCTTTTCTTTTACCTGATTATCGTTTTTCAAAGGGGTGGAATTTACATTTAGAAAACTAATCACTTCACTCTGGGACATTTCACAATCAGCATCTATTGGTTCCACAAGGAAAACGTCCACATCATCCTCCTTATCGGTGTCCACTTCCTCAGGAGGCTCATCCCTGGGCTGCTCAGCACAGGCAGGCTTGACTAAGGGCTTCTCTGTGGCTGTGGAAGGAGGGATGTTCTGCTGGAGGGGGGTTGAAGGGGTTGGATCTGCACATTAGAAAAGAAAAAGGAGTAACAAAGAAGTTAGTGATACTGAAGCATGGGAACAGCCTTGGGGGGGTGTCCCTGGGACAGGGGGCAGTGGTGGCCTTGGGATGGCTGGACTCAGTGAGTCAGAGGGCTTTTCCAGCCTCACCAGTTCCTTGGGTCTGTGACCCCAGGAGGCTGTCAAGTGTTTCCCAGAGCAGTCCCAAGTACCTTTGTGCTGCTGCTGCTGCTGCAGTTTCTGCTTTATGCGCAGGAAGAACTTCTGGGGGCTCTCCAGCACAGGGGGCTCTGCAGCGGGCGGGGCCTGAGGGACCCACGGGAAAACCGACCCTGCAAAGCAACCACAGAGAAAACCTCCTTGATCCGGGGAACAGAAACACCCCCGGGGGGATATGGTTTGTTGATGCCACTGCAGCACGAGATGCCAGAGTGTTCTGCGAACTGCACTCAGAATTACAGCTCTGTGCCTTCTATTCCAAGTGTTTTGAAGGCAAACAAACCGTTCTCTGGGAGTCACTGAGAGCCCGTGGCACTCACCGTGTCCTGGCTGGGCGGTGCCCCGGCCCTGCCCGGTGCCGGGGGTCAGGATCCTGTCGATGGCACGGCTGTTCCCAGTGCCGGGGGTCAGGATCCTGTCGATGGCACGGCTGTTCCCGGTGCTGGGGGTCAGGATCCCGTCGGTGGCACGGCTGTGCCTGTTGCTGGGGGTCAGGATCCTGTCGGTGGCACGGCTGTGCCTGGTGCTGGGGGTCAGAATCACATCAGTGGCACGGCTGTGCCTGTTGCTGGGGGTCAGGATCCTGTCGGTGGCATGGCTCTGCCCAGTGCTGGGGGTCAGAATCACATCGGTGGCACAGCTGTTCCCGGTGCCGCGGGTCAGGATCCCGCCGGTGGCACGGCCCTGCCCGGTGCCGCGGGTCAGGATCCCGTCGGTGGCATGGCTGTGCCCGGTGCTGGGGGTCAGGATTACGTCGATGGTGCCCTGGCCCTGCCCGGTGCCGCGGGTCAGGATCCCGTCGGTGCCGGTGTGGCCCTGTCCGGTGCGGCCCTGCCCAGTGCCGGGGGTCAGGAGGATGCCGTCGGTGCCCTGGCCCTGCCCGGTGCCGTGGGTCAGGATGCCGTCGGTGCCGCCCCCGCGGCGCCGCTGCCGCTCCGCCCGCTCCTTCATCCGCTGGAAGATCTTGGCTGGGGTCTCCTGCCCGGGCCCCTCCGGGGCGCGGCGCTTCGGCGGCCGCTCTGCCGCGGGCCCGGCCCGGCCGTGCGGGACATCCCGCGGCCCCGGCCCCGGGGCAGCGCCCTGGGCCTGCAGCAGCTCCTTCAGCGGCGTCAGCGTCCCCGCGGGGAGGCTGCTCAGCCGCACCGAGCGCACCGGGGGCTCGCCCCGGGCGGGGCGGCGGCCGGAGGCGGCGATCATGGCCCGGCTCCTCCCGGTCCCCTCCCGGCGGTCCCGGGTCAGTCCCGTCCCCTCACGGTGGGTCCCTCGAGGCGGTCCCGGGTCAGTCCCGTCCCCTCAGAGCGGCCCCGCGTTCAGATTCGAGCGCGGCCGCGCGCGCGCGTCACGGAGCGGCGCAGAGCGAGAGGGGTGTTTGGAGAGCACGGCCTGGCGGGCGCCATTGGAACAGGCGGGGACAGGAAGGGGCCATGCCGGGGCTCCCCCCGTTCCGGCGCGGTGGTTCGGCCCGTGCTGAAGGCGGGCTCCGCGGCCGTTGGGGCTGAGGGGAGGGCGGGACTGAGGGGCGGGACTGAGGGGCGGCCCCGGCTGTGAGGGGCGGCCCCGGCTGTGAGGGGCGGTCCGGGCTCTGAGGGGCGGCCCCGGCTGTGAGGGGCGGCCCCGGCTGTGAGGGGCGGCCCCGGCTGTGAGGGGCGGCCCCGGCTGTGAGGGGAGGTCCGGGCTCGGAGGGGCGATCCGAGCGCCAGGAGGGCGGCCCGGCCGAGGCTCCCCGGCAGCGGCTGAGCCGCGGGCGGTGCAGGAGGAGCCCTCCCCATGTGCTGAGGCAGCGGCCGCGCCGGGAGGAAGGAGGGCGGTCGGGGCAGCGGCTGCTCCCGCCCCTCACACAGGGACAGCCCCGCAGGGGGACAGCGTGTCCCGCCCGCAGGTACATAAATTAATCAATCAGTCAATAAATAAATAAATAAACAAACAAACACCAACCATGCGTGAGCAGCAGCCCCGCCTGAGCCCAGTGTGCCTGCGTGCAGAGCTTTGGAAAGAGCGATAAATGCAGCCCATAGCTGTGTTTAACAGCCTGGGCGCGCTGTTGCCTGTCCTGGCTGGGAGATTCCGCAGTAAGGTCTCGTAGTTCCCGGTGAATAACGCATTAAAAAGTACCCAGCACTACCCAAACAACACGCAGTGAGGGGAAATCACAGGTGCCCCGGCAGCCCAGCACTAACGAGCTAACTAACGGGGGGATCAGCTGTGTCTGACCCTTACATCAGTCCCGGTATAGGCGGGTTAGAGTCACCTGGGGGGAGAAATCACTTCGGTGCGTGCCTATTAATAACAAATAACTGCATTAAAAGAAAAAAAAATATCAAAAGTAGTTATGTTGGATAGTTTGCGGTACTGTCGCAACTTTTTAGAATAATTTGAGTCTTTGGGCTTCTTACAGGAGCAGCCGCGTTTTCTAGAGCAGACAGGGATGCCGTGCTTCCACCTTCTTAACCTTCCCGGAATTCCCGGCCGGAGGGCAGCGCAGGGACACTGTGAGGGATCACAGGTAGGTGATCACACGGGCTGGGAAGAGAAGAGAAGGGTCTCTGCAGGCACCGGGGAAGAGGGAAGGAGACCGTGGAACAGTTCGGAACGGCAAGAAAGGGCTGTGTTTAGATTTTACACGAGTTACTTGTTGCGTGTCTGACCGTGGTTTGGGATCCACGGACTCCGTACAGCCGGCACGGCTTCACTGGGTTCATTCCTCCCCGAAAAGCTCAACCCTCCCGTTCGACCCCTAATGTCCTCCTTATCTCTAACGATAACTTAGTGCTCCCATGGTTTAAGTACTTGTCAGCTCAGCTTCTGCCCGAAGCAGCAGAAGCAAAGGAAGTTTGTTTGGCTCCAGTTACTTGCAGCAGCCACCACAGTGCTTCCTTTCAGGAGCAAAAACTTATCCACAGAAAGTCAAGGGAGTGGTAATTCCTTTTTTCTAGTAACAAGCGTGTGTGTGAGATTTGGGGGTGTAACTGAGGTACCTGTAGAACTCTTATAATTTTTTTTTAGCACGACTAAGCAAGTCCCCCCTTGTCTGTAACATTTTTAAGCTTTTTTGCTGTTTTGTTGTTCTAGTAAGGAAGAGATCAGGTTAATTATATAGAGAAAAAAGACTAATCCAGACTAAGCAGAGAAAGCCGTTGAGGAACCAAGAGTTAATGGTGATTGCTGCTGGGTGTGTGGCTGGGCAGCAGCTGTGTGTGCCCAGCAGAGATGGCTCTGGGAGAGCAGCTACACCTGGAGACAACTAAATAATCAAGAAAGGGCGAATTTGGTCCCAGGTCACACCTCTAGGTGACTTGTCAGCCTCATCAGCTCCTTGTGCCATGGGTTTACAAGGAAACCCGTGTGTTTTATTTGGGATGTATCCATGTTAATCTCAGGAATTGCCAGAAAGGACCTGAAATGGGGCATCCTGATGGTTCTGTTTGAGGAAACTATTGATGCCAATCAAAATCTCCCTGGAAAAATGGGATCCATAATGGGCCAGATCATGATTGCACGACAAAGGGTTTTCCAAGGTCTTCTTTCACACTTCCTCACTCTTCATTTCCCAGTGGAAATGCAATCCACGCTGCTGGCCTTTTCTGACTTGGCTGGTGGGAGTTATTGGGGCAGCAGCTGCAGAAATACAAACCAGAAAGTCTGTGTAAAGCCCAGTAACCTCAGTCAGGTCACTACAAGTGTGGGGGAAAACTGGAAAAAAACCCACCCCAAAACACCACTTGCATGCTGTTTGGCTGAGAGTCTGTGCTTTTCCATGTTTTCTCATGGAAATATTTCAGGGTTTTTTTTTCTTTTTTGGGGAGGCCCTTTTGACAGGTCCTGTGAATGAAGCAATCCTATAAATTATATATATATGTGTAATAAGTATAGAGGCATAAGAATAAATGTCTGGAGTTTACCCTTCTTTCACATTTTTGAGATCTTAAATCCATTAATTGCATGGCTGCAAAACACACCCCTAATGCTTCCTT
>NW_020956391.1:156663-159136 GCF_003031625.1 Empidonax traillii
AGGGGCGGTCCGGGCTCTGAGGGGCGGTCCGGGCTCGGAGGGGCGGTCCGGGCTTGGAGGGGCGGTCCGGGCTCGGAGGGTCGGCCCCGGCTGTGAGGGGCGGTCCGGGCTCGGAGGGGCGGTCCGGGCTCGGAGGGGCGATCCGAGCGCCAGGAGGGCGGCCCGGCCGAGGCTCCCCGGCAGCGGCTGAGCCGCGGGCGGTGCAGGAGGAGCCCTCCCCATGTGCCGAGGCAGCGGCCGCGCCGGGAGGAAGGAGGGCGGTCGGGGCAGCGGCTGCTCCCGCCCCTCACACAGGGACAGCCCCGCAGGGGGACAGCGTGTCCCGCCCGCAGGTACATAAATTAATCAATCAGCCAATAAATAAATAAATAAACAAACAAACACCAACCATGTGTGAGCAGCAGCCCCGCCTGAGCCCAGTGTGACTGCGTGCAGAGCTTTGGAAAGAGCGATAAATGCAGCCCATAGCTGTTAAACACGGGGTTAATTGGAAGCCTGGGCGCGCTGTTGCCTGTCCTGGCTGGGAGATTCCGCAGTAAGGTCTCGTAGTTCCCGGTGAATAACGCATTAAAAAGTACCCAGCACTACCCAAACAACACGCAATGAGGGGAAATCACAGGTGCCCCGGCAGCCCAGCACTAACGAGCTAACTAACGGGGGGATCAGCTGTGTCTGACCCTTACATCAGTCCCGGTATAGGCGGGTTAGAGTCACCCGGGGGGAGAAATCACTTCGGTGCGTGCCTATTAATAACAAATAGCTGCATTAAAAGAAAAAAAATATCAAAAGTAGTTATGTTGGATAGTTTGCGGTACTGTCGCAACTTTTTAGAATAATTTGAGTCTTTGGGCTTCTTACAGGAGCAGCCGCGTTTTCTAGAGCAGACAGGGATGCCGTGCTTCCATCTTCTTAACCTTCCCGGAATTCCCGGCCGGAGGGCAGCGCAGGGACACTGTGAGGGATCACAGGTAGGTGATCACACGGGCTGGGAAGAGAAGAGAAGGGTCTCTGCAGGCACTGGGGAAGAGGGAAGGAGGCCGTGGAACAGTTCGGAACGGCAAGAAAGGGCTGTGTTTAGATTTTACACGAGTTACTTGTCGCGTGTCTGACCGTGGTTTGGGATCCACGGACTCCGTACAGCCGGCACGGCTTCACTGGGTTCATTCCTCCCCAAAAAGCTCAACCCTCCCGTTCGACCCCTAATGTCCTCCTTATCTCTAACGATAACTTAGTGCTCCCATGGTTTAAGTACTTGTCAGCTCAGCTTCTGCCCGAAGCAGCAGAAGCAAAGGAAGTTTGTTTGGCTCCCGTTACTTGCAGCAGCCACCACAGTGCTTCCTTTCAGGAGCAAAAACTTATCCACAGAAAGTCAAGGGAGTGGTAATTCCTTTTTTCTAGTAACAAGCGTGTGTGTGAGATTTGGGGGTGTAACTGAGGTACCTGTAGAACTCTTATTATAATTTTTTTTTTAGCACGACTAAGCAAGTCCCCCCTTGTCTGTAACATTTTTAAGCTTTTTTGCTGTTTTGTTGTTCTAGTAAGGAAGAGATCAGGTTAATTATATAGAGAAAAAAGACTAATCCAGACTAAGCAGAGAAAGCCGTTGAGGAACCAAGAGTTAATGGTGATTGCTGCTGGGTGTGTGGCTGGGCAGCAGCTGTGTGTGCCCAGCAGAGATGGCTCTGGGAGAGCAGCTACACCTGGAGACAACTAAATAATCAAGAAAGGGCGAATTTGGTCCCGGGTCACACCTCTAGGTGACTTGTCAGCCTCATCAGCTCCTTGTGCCATGGGTTTACAAGGAAACCCATGTGTTTTATTTGGGATGTATCCATGTTAATCTCAGGAATTGCCAGAAAGGACCTGAAATGGGGCATCCTGATGGTTCTGTTTGAGGAAACTACTGATGCCAATCAAAATCTCCCTGGAAAAATGGGATCCATAATGGGACAGATCATGATTGCACGACAAAGGGTTTTCCAAGGTCTTCTTTCACACTTCCTCACTCTTCATTTCCCAGTGGAAATGCAATCCACGCTGCTGGCCTTTCCTGACTTGGCTGGTGGGAGTTATTGGGGCAGCAGCTGCAGAAATACAAGCCAGAAAGTCTGTGTAAAGCCCAGTAACCTCAGTCAGGTCACTACAAGTGTGGGGGAAAACTGGAAAAAAACCCACTCCAAAACACCACTTGCATGCTGTTTGGCTGAGAGTCTGTGCTTTTCCATGTTTTCTCATGGAAATATTTCAGGGTTTTTTTTCTTTTTTGGGGAGGCCCTTTTGACAGGTCCTGTGAATGAAGCAATCCTATAAATTATATATATATGTGTAATAAGTATAGAGGCATAAGAATAAATGTCTGGAGTTTACCCTTCTTTCACATTTTTGAGATCTTAAATCCATTAATTGCATGGCTGCAAAACACACCCCTAATGCTTCCTTTGTTTGGGGCAGGTGGAAGAAAACTGTATTCCAT
>NW_020956391.1:159606-163429 GCF_003031625.1 Empidonax traillii
CAAACCAGCTGGGTGACTTTCTCAAAACAGAAAGAGTTTATGATGCCTAAATGAGGTTTGGTCTGTGATTTCCAGTGTACCTTTGGGACCTCCCTTAGCTGGGAGGACAATCCTTGTTACCTTTGAGAGGCTGGATATTGTTTGTTTGGATTTATGAGCAGGTTCTATAATTTGTGTAGCATTTCTAACGTGTGCTCCAGGTCCCTGGGCAGACACCTGAGGAGGCTCTGCAGGCTGTGCTTTCAGCACTGGGTTGTGGGATTTATTATTTGGGGCGTGAGTGTTGCTCTCAGTGTATCAGCAGTGAATCCATTTGCATTCACCCTGCTCCTGCTTATTTAGTCATTTTGCTGGGAATGCAAATGTCTTAGTGAAACTAATTTGTTTTGCTGGGCAAGGTTTGCCCTTTATTTGAACTTTATTCATGACTGGAGAGATATTCTGTGGAATAATGGACTGGAAGCTGAGATGCCATGGCCTGTGTTAACCTCTGGGGTCATCGAGTCCAGGCATCCACCAGCACCGTGTTCACTGCTGAGCTGCGGCCTCGAGTGCCACATCCACAGGTTTTTTGGATGCTTCCTGGCACAGGGTGCCCAGAGAAGCTGTGGCTGCCCCTGGATCCCTGGAAGTGTCCAAGGCCAGGTTGGAGCACCCTGGGCTGGTGGAAGGTGTCCCTGCCCATGGCAGGGGTGGCACTGGATGGGCTTTAAGTCCTTCCCCACCCGAGCCAGCTCTCAGCCCGCTGTGCAGGTGGCACATTCGTCCCTCTGCGGTACCTGCACTGCCGGTGCTCCTTCGGGAGCGCATTTCCCACCGCATCCAGGGGGAAGGGCTGGCTCCCGAGCGTTCCGGGGGTGCCGGGGAAGGAAGGGCTGGCTCCCGGGGGTGCCGGGGGTGCCGGGGAAGGAAGGGCTGGCTCCCGAGCGTGCCGGGGGTGCCGGGGAAGGAAGGGCTGGCTCCCGGGGGTGCCGGGGGTGCCGGGGAAGGAAGGGCTGGCTCCCGAGCGTTCCGGGGGTGCCGGGGAAGGAAGGGCTGGCTCCCGGGGGTGCCGGGGAAAGGGCGAGCCCTGTGCTCCGTGCGGGCTGTGTGATGCGGAGCAGAGCGCTGTCTCCACGAGATGGCAGGAGCTGCCTTCCCTGTTCCCGGCCTCTGGAGCGGGCGCTGGCCAGCACAGGCGGTTCCTGAAGCGCTCGTGTGTCAGCATCGTTATCCACGGCGCCCGCTGCTCGGCACCTCAGCGTGTCCCGGCTCTCAGCACGCGAGTTGAGAGCAGCATTCCCTGCCTCTGGAAAGCTGTGCCTCCCGCACACACACGGCATAGCGCTGCTGCTCCTGCTCTCACGGGCCCTCAGACACGAGAGAAGCGTTCTGGCCACACACATCTTTAAACTCATTCCTTATCTTCCCTGTTGCCATATTGTTGCTGTTGGAGTGCGTTCTGTACTGTTCCCTCTGTGCTTGGCTGCTGCCGTCCTGTTTCAGTGTCACTGTGTTCCTGCCTAATTCCTAACCCTGATCTCGTGTTGGCCCTGCCCATTCCCGCACTGATTCCCTCCCTGGTGTGTCCCTGGAAGCAGCTGGAAGCACTGAGCCCTGCCAGTGTGCCGCTGCTTCTGTACCTCTGCACAGGGGCAGCAGGAATTTCATACCCTCGTGGTGAGCATCTTCCCCTGCACGCCCTCAGATGCTCAAATGAGAATTTCCAGTTTGGTTATTAATTACAATTCTGGCACAAGGTGTTTCTGTAGGGCATTGAGGTTCCAGTTTTTATTAAATCCAATCAGTTTTGCAGCGTCCTGGTAATTAATCTGCTACCCAAACCCCAGCACTCCCAGCCTGCCTCGTGCTGCATGTCTGGTTGGGCACATTAAACGTTCTGGAGCTCACAAAAACGGCTTGAAAGTTTCCTGAAAGTTACCTGCAATTAACTGACTTTGGAGTTGGCTCATAATCTTATTTAAACAGCCACTGTTGACTAGAAAATATCTTGTTGTTACCACCGAAAATGAAGATCCCACCCAGCACCTTCACAAGCGCAAAGAATAGATAATTTATGTGTTCTCTAATACTAAAAGTTACTGTATTCCTTCCCAATAACAGCCAAGCTATTATAATGATTTTACCATTATTGTTCTTGTAAAACATCCTTGTTGTCCTTTACCTTCTTGGGAAGGATTTATTTTTGCTTGTTTCTGTCACTTTTGTTGTATTTTGAGTGTATTTCTTAAGTGATCCCTTTGAGTACCCTCCACTGAGAGCAGGGCAGAGTGTCTGATTTTTATTTGGGAGACAGGTTTATCACTCCTGTTATTAGGAAGCAGCACCCTGGAGTATGGAGTGTACAGTTAATTTTCTTCCCAGGAGCTGGTGCAGGGCTGTGGGTTGGATTTGGGCTGATGATAAACCACAGCCCAGAGTCGTTCCCTGGGGAGCTGAAGTGGCTTCCCAGTGTCATAACCTGTCCCAGGACTTGGCAAGAAGTTATGCAAGAGTAACAAAGGAGTTTCCAAATTCTTGTGGCTTATAATTGGGGCTGAATGACAGGACCAGTTTGGCTGCTCCTGGCAGGGCTGTACTGCAGTGTTTCCACTCGTGGAGGAGAAACCACCTCAGAAGGAACAAATGTATCCAAACTTGAGCATTTGAAGAAGCCCCTGAGCCAAAAAAGTGCCAGCTAGGGCAGAGCTTGGGCAGAGTCCTGTGGTTTTCCTGCCTTTTCACTGTGGCCTGAGCCACTGCTGGAAAGCCTCCCTGTGTAATTCCCTGCCCCCTCAGCTCTGCTAATTGGAAATAGGAAAAGCCCCCGTTTCCCTCAGTTGTTGAAGCCACAAGGTGGTAATTTCATTCTCTCTCAGAGTGTTACTGCAGTGGTTATGAGATTTACCCTAATCTGCATTAATGCTGCCTCTTAGCATTGGTTTAGGAAGGAGACCAAAAACCCACACGGAGCTCCAAGGGGCTGTTATGGAACAGTGGCTGGCAGAGCACTGGAGATCCATCCTTTATAGGGAATAATAAATGTTAATGCACTCCTTAGCATTTCAATGTCACGATTAAATATTCCAGAGCCTCCTTAATTGAATATTTTATATTCGTGCAAATGGCCCTGCTCCTCACCATGGCATACTAATTCCTGGGAAGGGAGGGAGCTCAGGCTGCAGGGACACCCTGCAAGCAGGGCCCCTGCACAGACCTGGAGCCAACAGCTCCTGGGCAAGTGCCTGGGCACGAGGCAGCCGTGTGGGGGTGATGCCAAGGCCTTTGCAGTTGGGATTTGGGGTTCCAGAGCCACACAGTTGGTTTGCTGTTGGTTCTGTCAGTAAGGAAGTGTCTGAGGGGATTAAAATGCCACAGGTAGCAGCCACCATCCTGTCAGGGACACCAGTGGGGGGATTCTGGAGTGGGAGAAATTCACCTTTCCCCTCGGCCTACAGTTCAAGGAAGTGTCAGACTTGTGTTCCTCTAAAGCCAGGAACGCTGGAAGGTTTGACAAGCTCCCCAACGTAATTCATGGCCTGCTCAGGGGATGGTGGGGACCGGCTGAGGGAGCTGGGGGGGCTCAGCCTGGAGAAAAGGAGGCTCAGGGGGGACCTTCTGGCTCTGCAATCCCTGACAGGAGGGGAGAGCCGGAGGGGGTCGGGCTCTGCTCCCAGGGAACAGGGACAGGAGGAGAGGGAACGGCCTCCAGCTGGGCCAGGGGAGGCTCAGGTGGGACAGCAGCAGGAATTTGTGGCTGGAAAGGGTGGTCAGGCCCTGGCAGGGGCTGCCCAGGGAGGTTTGGAGTGCCCAGCCCTGGAGGTGTCCAAGGCAGGCCTGGAGT
>NW_020956391.1:165124-173053 GCF_003031625.1 Empidonax traillii
CCCTGCTGAAATACAGAGCCAGTGATCTGTGCCTCCTGTGGTGCTGGCACCAGTGTGATCCTGGCTTCTGGAATGTTCCAGGCCAGGTTGGACGGGGCTTGGAGCAACCTGGGACAGTGGAAGGTGTCCCTGCCCATGGCAGGGGGTGGCACTGGATGGGCTTTAAGGTCCCTTTGCAACCCAAACCATCCTGGGACTCTGTGATTATCAAAAACAAGTAAAGAAAAAGTATCCACCTGTCCTGAGGAAACACAAACCTATAAATTAATTGTGAGGAAATGTCAGATTTCTGGACTTTGCTCAGCATCCTCTAATTAATTCTTGTTATTCCCTTTGCTTTCATAACTCATTTTTATTAAACCCAACATCTGTTGTCTGTTTGAAGTTGATGAAAACATTCTTTAATTGTTTTCTAACATTGTTATTTAATTTCCAAAAGCAGCAGTAGCACCACAAAACATTCTTCCTTCTTTTTCCTGCTCCCAGTCAGGAGGAGCTCCAGCGCTGGGAGAGGCTGCCCAGGGCAGTGGTGGAGTCCCCAGCCCTGGGGGGATTTAAAATCCTCGTGGATGTGGCACTTGGGGACATGGGGCAGTGCTGGGGATGGTTGGACTCCATGGGCTCGGAGGGCTTTTCCAGCCTCAGTGATTCCAACCCAAACCAGTGTGGGACTCTATGACAGTCAGCATTGCTGATGGGCAGATAATCAAGAAAAAGGCAGAATTCAAATATTAGACCAACTAGAGAAAGTTACTGGAATATTCTTTGGCTTCTGTTTGAAGAATTAACCCCAGGTATAAAAGGAGACTGTGAAATGTTAGAGGTGCAGAGGGGAAGGGTTCTGTGTTAGGAAGGGAGGGATGATCCTTCCCGGGAGTGCTTTTATTCTCTGGAGGATCTTTTGGCAGTTCTTCCCTCAGAAGGGAAAATCATCCTTCCCTTTGGTGTATTCCCTGCTCCTGCAAAAACACATCACCTGAGCTGCTCTAATGACACTTCCTGTGCCAAGGTCTTTACTCAGAGTCACATCTGGCCAGGTATGGAGATTGTTCTGTCCTTATGGTCTCATCTCAGTGTGTCCTCCCTTCCCAAATCATCTCTAGGATGATCATCAGGGTGTTTGTTCCTTTAAGATGGAAACATCTGTAAAACCAGTTCTTAGGGAGTGACACGGGTGGGTTCTGGTGTGGGGAGGGAGGGGAGCAGAGAGCTGACTCTTCCCTCTGGAAGTGCCACTGGTGGCTCTGCAGTCCCTGTATTCCCAGCTGGGCCCTCTGGAAGTGCCACTGGTGGCTCTGCAGTCCCTGTATTCCCAGCTGGGCCCTCTGGAAGTGCCATGGGTGCCTCTGCAGTCCCTGTATTCCCAGCTGGGCCCTCTGGAAGTGCCATGGGTGCCTCTGCAGTCCCTGTATTCCCAGCTGGGCCTCTGCAGCCTCTCCCCAGCCCTGGCCACAGTACAGGTCAAGGGAAGGAGGAATCCTGTGCTCCCTGTCCAGGCTCACTCACGCTGCTGAGGGACCTCTGCCACCTCGTGCCATGAAATGACACCCAGATAAGCACAGTTTTATTTGCCCACTCTCTGGGAGACAAAGTCAATTTTACCTGATATTCAGTTTCTGCTGCCCAGGTTGAAGGAATTATAAATGTAATTAGCAGGCAGTGGTGTGGCAGTGACAGCTTGGAAATGCCAAACTGCTCACGCTTTTACGGGAAAAATCCATCCCTGTGCAAGCTGGGGGGCTGCCCTTGCTGGCTGCTCTGCCTGGGAAAAGAAAGGCAAAGAAACTGTTCCCATGCCATAAAGGAAAAGCAGTTTTGTTGTTTGAAGGATTTGGGAGTTTTCCAAATTGTTCTGTTGAGAAGCAGGGAAATAAATATGTATTGTAAAATGACTTGAATTTGGGCTGGCACTAAAACTCCCCATAGAGCAAGGATCCTAAAATCCTGTGAGAACTCCAAGCTGGGAATGGGCAGGCATTGCTGCCTCCATGAGCTCCACGGGGTCTGGGAACAGAGGAATGATTTTGGCAATGGCACAGTGTAATGACCAGTCATTGCTGCAGCAGCCCTGTAATGCAGATACCTGAGTGTGCACTTCCCACACACCTCCTGCCACAGGGGCATCCAGGAGCACTGATCCTGCTTCCCAGTGCCTTTGGGAGAGGGAGCCTGGTGAGGGGCACAGGAGGGACCATCCCAAATTCCCTCCACACCAGCTCCTCCAGGTCCCTGCCTGTCCCAGCAGCTCCAGGGTGCAGTTCCCTGCCATTAAGTACAGGAGCAGCAAGCCAGCCTTGGAAGTTTATTTATAGATCCCTGAGATGCACAGTTCTTGCATTCTATTAACAAGGCAGGAACAGGAGGAATTTTTGATCCAGGGCTGCATAAAATACTGTGAATTTCTCCTGGAGGCTGCACTGGTTTAACCTCTGACAAGTGATTAATGATTCACTCCCAGAGCTTCACTGGTGGCTTGTGCAAGGCCTGTGTGGAGCACGTGTGCTTCACCACCTTGTGCTCGTGGAATACAGGCATCTGGGCTGGTTTGTGGGAATTAATCCAAGTGTTCAGCACCCCCAGATTTGCCAGGATCTGTAAAACAGGGATTATTCATCTGCAGAACATGTCATGACACAGCCAGTCCTACAAGGGGACGAGGGCAGTGCTTCCTTCTTTCGTCTGCTGGTCTTCTGTGCCCATGTGCAGTTTGGCCACTGCTTTAGGCTGTGGGGCTGAAATGATCTGACCTCTCTGGGCTTCCTGCCGCTGCTGCCCCTGAGGAGCATCCACCAGGGATCCCTGGAGAGAGTGGAATTGCTTGGATTGTGCTCCCACGGTCAGCACTGTACTCAGCAGGGTCTTGCTGACCCTTCAGCAGAGCTTTGTTAACTTTTTAAAGGCTTTTCCTTTTCTTTGATGTTCTTCCCACCACTTGTTCTGCTCTGTCACACATCTCTTGCACAGGAGCAGAGCCCGACCCCCCCCAGCTCCCCCCTCCTGTCAGGGACTGCAGAGCCAGAAGGTCCCCCCTGAGCCTCCTTTTCTCCAGGCTGAGCCCCCCCAGCTCCCTCAGCTGCTCCTGCTGCTCCAGCCCCTTCCCAGCTCCGTTCCCTGCCCTGCACATGCTCCAGCCCTGCAGTCTCTCCTGTCAGGAGGGTTGGTGCTCCCTCTGGCAGGAGCAGGGTGCAGCCTGAGGAAGGCTCTGTGGCCCCTCAGGGTCAGGGGGTTGTGGCTCCACAGCAGCTCGTGGGGTTTGGAGAAGGGAGACACTCCAGTCACCCCACGTGCACAGGGACTGGGCTCTGAAAGCCATTAATCATGTGGCATTAAGGCAGTTAATCAAGTCTCGGGAACTGACAAAAGATTGTCCCTGAGGCTTTTTTACCTTGAATATCTTTGGAAAATGGTAGTTTCAGTTTTCCACTTGGCTGCCCCTGCGGGAGCCTTCATTTCCTCCAGCAGAGCCCAAGGTCAGCCGTGAGCCAGCACATGCTGAGCTCGGAGCTGGGGCTGCCACCAGTGCCAGCAGGTGTTCCAGGAGCTTACCTGGGGAAAGAGCAAGTGCTGCAGCCCTCGGGCCTTCTTGTCTGGAGCTTGAGATACTCCTTGGCCAAAAGCACCCGAGGAGGTGTTCTGGGCAGTGCCAGCGCCGAGCCCCGGGCACAGGCTCCGGTCACAGGCTCTGGTCATGCTCTCCCAGTTCCTGCTCAAACATTAATTCAGTTGATCTTCCCTCATTACATAGTTTATGTCATTAACTCCAGGCTGAGTTGCTCCAGATGCTGGCTCTGCCCTCTTGGCTGGCTGCTGCTTCCTGTGCATCAGACCCGGTGGTGCTGATGGGGCTGCTCCCTGCAGGCATTTCTGGCTGCCCTGCCTGCTGCTGAACTCTCTGGGAGCCTGAGAGTGGGGAGAGTGTGGGACAGCCCTGAGACCTCACCTGGTGCAGCCTTCCCACCTCCAGGGCCTCTGGAATGTGTGTACCAGGAGCCCTGGGGTGATGTCCCAGCTCTGCAGTCACAGCCCAGAGCTCACCATCACAGTGGTGAGGGAACTGAAAATGCTGGCAGCAAAGAACAGTGAAATCCTCAGGATGTCACCCCAAAGTCACTCAGGGGTGATGGGAGCTGTTTCCCCTCACAGGAATGTGACGCTCCCCTGGCAAATCCCACTCTGGGATTTGTGTGCACTGTGGGCAGCTCAGGGAAAGACACACTGGGAAGGGATGGGGGGTTTATTGGAGACTTGGAGAGGCCATGGACATGGAATGGCTTCCCACTGCCAGAGGGCGGGATTAGATGGGAGACTGGGAAGGAATTGCTGGCTGGGAGGGTGGGCAGGCCCTGGCACAGGTTGGGCAGAGAAGCTGTGGCTGCCCCTGGATCCCTGGAAGTGTCCATGGCCAGGTTGGAGCACCCTGGGCTGGTGGAAGGTGTCCCTGCCATTTCCTCCTTCCCAAATGGAACAAGGAGCAGCTGATTGTGTCCTCTTGCAGGACTGCACTGGAGCAGGGTTATTATCCCATCATTCCTGTGTGGAACAGGGCTCAGGCCATCTTCTCCATCCAGTTCTGCCGGTGGCAATGCCAGCAGTCCCGTTCCGGGTGCCCCTTCCCTGGAAGGCAGGTGGAGCAGTTTCCCATCGCTGCTCCCTGTAATTGCCACCTGGAGCAGCAGGTGGCGGGCCCAGCCTGGATATCATCCCTGCTCCCAGCCGCGGGAATGACCGGGAACAGCGACACGGCAGCCTTGGAACACCTCTTTAATTCGTGTTTCTTCCCCTGCTTGAGCACTGCAACGGGGTGGGATGAGCCGTGTTGGCTCCTCGTGCGGGTCCTGCAAATGCTTTCCTCGGGCAGGATAGGCCATGGAATAGACTGCCCGCTGAACAGACTGCCCGGCCAGGGAATAGACTGCCCAGCCATGGAATAGACTGTCCAGCCAGGGAATAGACTGCCCAGCCAGGGAATAGACTCCTCAGTCATGGAATAGCCCCCCCAGCCATGGAATAGACTCCTCAGTCAGGGAATAGCCCCCCCAGCCTTTTCTGCCTGGGGAGGAACATCCCAGAGTTCACCCTGTGAAGGACTGGGGTTGAAGATCAGCCCAGGCCGTGGGTGTTCTCCTCAGCTGGGTGTCCAAAGTGCAGCGTGGTGGGTCCTGATGGATTCTCTGCTCCTCTTGTTTCACCTCATGCCTTAAAGTCTGGGGCAGGGCTTGGAAATCATAAACTCCCAGACTGGTTTGGGTTGGAAGGGAACTTAAAGCCCATCCAGTGCCAGCCCCTGCCATGGGCAGGGACACCTTCCACCAGCCCAGGGTGCTCCAGCCTGGCCTTGGACACTTCCAGGGATCCAGGGGCAGCCACAGCTTCTCTGGGCAACCTGTGCCAGGGCCTGCCCACCCTCCCAGGGAGGAATTCTTTCCATGTATGTGCTTCCCAACAGAAACAGTGACTGGAAATTTGTCCACAGAATCACCCTCCTCTGGAGCAGCAGGAGCAGCTGAGGGAGCTGGGGGGGCTCAGCCTGGAGAAAAGGAGGCTCAGGGGGGACCTTCTGGCTCCGCAATCCCTGACAGGAGGGGGGAGCCGGGGGGGGTCGGGCTCTGCTCCCAGGGAACAGGGACAGGAGGAGAGGGAACGGCCTCCAGCTGGGCCAGGGGAGGCTCAGGTGGGACAGCAGCAGGAATTTCTGCCTGGAAAGGGTGGTCAGGCCCTGGCAGGGGCTGCCCAGGGAGGTGGTGGAGTCCCCAGCCCCGGAGGGATTTCAGAGCTATGTGGATGTGGCACTTGGGGACATGGGGCAGGACAGCCTAAAGCCTGAGGGAGTGCAGGCTCAGCCCTGGAGGCCAAACCCAGGCTGGTTTTCAGCCCAGTGGTTTATGTCTGTGCTGTTGGGAACAGGAGGTGCAGCGGGAGGTGCAGCTGCACTGCTCCTCACTGGAATGCCTTCCTGCTCCTCCCCTCAGCCCTGAGCACAGAGCGGCACAGCAGCAGGACTAAGGGACTAGGGAGCCATTTGGAAGGGTTTTAAACCCTGGTTGCACATCACTCTGCAGTGTCCTCACTCCATTAATATTCCAGGGGAGGAATGTAACACAGCCATCTCCTGATTACGCTGCTGATTACGGGGCATCATTATCTGTCCCTCTCGGAGCTCTCAGCCAGCTCTGTGCTTTGAAGCTGCACACAAATAATGAAGGTGCAGAGCTGAGAGCACCTTCTCTCTCTGTATCTCCAGGTAAAATCCCTGCTTTGATTTATTACCTCCCCGAAGAAAAGCAGGACATAAATTACGGAGCGTTGCCGAATCTCTCCGCTCTCCCAGACAAGGCTATTTGCTAAATAGTCTATCTGAAGGTCTTTTGATGCTGCCAAACATCCTGGCAGGGTTTACCTGGAAATGTGGGTTCTTGATGAGTTCCACTATTCAAATAGAAGGGAGTTTCTTTTCTTGCCCAGGAGATGTGTCTCAAATGGAGAACACAGTCCATGTTTTTCATCTGCAGCCATGGGATCACCCTCAGTGGGTAGGGAGAGTTCCAGCCACGGGATTTCTGGAGAGATCTGTCCATGGGTTCAAGGTCAACCTGCAGGACAGACAGATAAAGAACAAAGTGAGAGAACTAAACTAAACTCGGGACACAGGTTGTCCTTGGTGTGCAAGGGACCCAAAGCTGGGCACAGCCCTCCAGTGGTTGAGGAACACTTCTGTGGAGCTGCTGGAACTGCAGCAGCCCTGGGGAGTCCCATGGACTTGTGTGTCCAACTGGAATGAGTCATTGTCGTCTTTAGGGAGGTTGTCCTTGGCCATCACCCAGCTCTTCTGGGCCCCCCTTAGGGACAAATCTCCATCAGTGCTGCCAGTGAGGTCCACGAGGAGCCTACAGTGATGTCCTTCTCTGACATTTGCACTCTTTATCTTGCTTGTCCTCCTGGGCTCTTCTTCGTCATAAATTGAAGCACTTTTTGTTCAAATCTGTCTTCCAGTTGTCACAATTCCCTGGAATTGTCAGTCTGTTTGCCCAGGCTGCTCACAGACCGCCCTGGGTCGGTCCCTGCTGTGCCTGCCATGCCTGGGGTGCTTTTCCTGGCCCAGGCTGTTCAGGGCACAGCCAGACAATACCAGCAGCAGGAATATGCCGAGGCACACTCAGCTGTCCCTGGTCATGGATAACTGCTCTCTCAGTGGGATGTTCTGGCTTCCTACCTCTGCTTTGTTCCATCCTTGTTTCCCTGGCTCGCCTGGAAATGTCAGGCCAAAGAGCCTCAGAAGGATTATTAAAGTTAGAATAAATGACATTTACTGTCTGGTGCTTTCCCAAAGCCTGTTAGCCAGGCACAGGGAACATGAGGGATTTTAAACCCTGCCTGCCTGTTCCTTTCCCTTTTTTCTGCCGTGTCTCTTCCAAGAATAAATCCCCTTGGAGTTTTGCTGGGATAAATAATGACTGAGTGGATGTGATCGTTACCTGCAGCGCTGGGCACGGTGCCCTGTGGGCAGGGAGGGCTCAGCTCACACAGTGAGCTCTGCTCTGGAACAAACCCTGGCACCAGCAGGGACAGGGATGGGACTGGGAGCACTGGGAGCCTCACCCTCTGCTGTGCCCTGTCCTGGAGAGGATCCTCAGAGCTCCCACAGCCCAGAGGTCTGGGAAAAGCCTTGTTCTCGTGGTAGATATCATGTCAAAAAGGCTTTAGGCTGTCCTGGAATCATGGAATTGTTTGGGTTGGAAAAGCCCTCCCAGCCCATGGATCCCCCTGTGCCCCATCCCCACCTTGTCCCCAGCCCAGAGCACTGAGTGCCACTCCAGGCCTGCCTTGGACACCTCCAGGGCTGGGCACTCCAAACCTCCCTGGGCAGCCCCTGCCAGGGCCTGACCACCCTTTCCAGGCAGAAATTCCTGCTGCTGTCCCACCTGAGCCTCC
>NW_020956391.1:173485-176424 GCF_003031625.1 Empidonax traillii
AGGTCCCCCCTGAGCCTCCTTTTCTCCAGGCTGAGCCCCCCCAGCTCCCTCAGCCCCTCCTGCTGCTCCAGCCCCTTCCCAGCTCCCTTCCTTTCCCTGCACACACTCCCAGTGGGATTTCCCACTGAGCTCACCTGGCCACTGGGCTCTCCTCTTTCAGGACCACTTCCACCTGAGCAGAGTCTTCCAAGGAATAAATAGGTTTGGCTTGGGGGTTACAGCCCCTTCCCAGCATCTGCTGCACGTGCCAAGAGCAGCCCAAGGATTGCTGCAGTCGTGGCAAGCGTTTCCTTGGATGTGATTTCCCAAAAGCTTTCAGCTCTCCCGTGGCAGTTTGTCTCTAATTGCAGAAATAACGAAATGCCTTTGAGCATATTTATTCACTTGAGTTTTATTTTAGTTACTCATTACAGCAGTGTTAGTAACAGCCTGCAGGGAAGGAGCAGGATTGCATTTGAGCCGCAGAGAGCCAGACAAGTTGGTTTAAAATTTTGCTTAATGGACTGTTACGTCCTCGGCAGAGTTTTTCTTTCCTGCCATTTTTATTTCCCCTTTTGCCACTTGATGTCTCAAAACCAGAAATAAAAGGCTACTGAGTTATCAAATACCACGAGTGCCAGGTTTGGTGAAAATCAGCCCTTCAGGGAAATTGATTTTATTGCCAGTGAAATATGAAATCTGATGTTATTTGCTGTGGAAGGTGAGCCTTGCTTTGTTAGCACACTGTGGACTCGTTCCTCGCTGAAACTAAAGGTTGGGTTTGGCTGCTCAGGAGCTGTTCAGAGATGGAAGAGAGAGAAAGGACTGGCTGGATACCCAGGACAGGGAAACTGATGATGGAATTGCTGATTTATGCCAGAAATCTGGGAATACATGACCTCAGAGGCTGGAGCTGAAGCCACCCTGTGCTTACAGGTGGGGGCAGACCCTTGGCACTGGTGGTGTGTCTTGCACAGCATCATTACTCAGTTATCCTCTTTCTCCAGC
The DNA here is from genome assembly GCF_003031625.1 of Empidonax traillii. Lineage (NCBI taxonomy): Eukaryota > Metazoa > Chordata > Aves > Passeriformes > Tyrannidae > Empidonax > Empidonax traillii. The sequence goes on from NW_020956391.1 coordinate 174,473, forward strand.
CAAACATGAACTGCACCACTCAGTCCATCCCTGAGCTCTGCCCCGGGAGAACCTTCCTGCTGCTGCTCCAAGGACACAAGAGGCTCTTTGAGCATCAGAGTAACAAACCCATTTTATATCCAGCTTTCTTTGAGTTGAAATCTGCCAGCTGTGGGTCAAACTCCCCTCTCCGTTGGTCTGGGTAGGAAATGCTGTCAGTGCATCCCTGCCCAGGGGGGCACAGCACAGCCTTGGTGTGTGTGGCAAACTGACTCTCCTGGACACATTCCCTCTTGTGTCCTTCTGCTGACAGGGGCTGGGAGAAGATCTGCTTCCTCCCACCAGAGCTGTGGATTGTCCTACAGAACCCTTGGAGAGGGGGATGGGATCCTGCTTTGCCCACCCAAAGCTCCCGTGGCCCCTCGTGGCTCGATGCCCTCACTGTGCCCCACACACACAAAGGTTCTGTGTCCTTTGACAGTGAGCTTGTTCTGGGGTGGGTCAGGCTTGGCAGAGATCCCTGGGTCTTCCAGGACATCCTTGCTGTTGGTTCCATGAGGGACTTGGTGCCATCCTCCTCCTCCTCTCGCAGGGTCAGGCTGGGATAACACCCCCCCCCCAGATAAATCAGGATGGCTGAGAGTCTCCAGAGAGAATTTCCTGCTTACATGACAGTGGTTCTGGGAAAGCAGGGGAACAGACAGCAGCACACAGGAAAGATTTAGTGCCTGACAATTTTTCTGTCTTTCAAGTGGTCATTTTTCACTTCAGGTGAAGCAAAACTGGGGCTGAGTGACATTTCTCTAATGCAATTAATTATTTATGTTTTTCTGCAAGCAGCAATCATGGGGAGCAGCTCTGCAGTGAAATTTATATCTCAATTGATTTTTAAAGCAAACGCTGCAGTGGGTGCAGGGGCTGTGCCAGCCCCAGGCAGGCATCTTCAGGAGGAATTTGTCCCTGGAAAGGGTGGTCAGGCCCTGGCAGGGGCTGCCCAGGGAGGTTTGGAGTGCCCAGCCCTGGAGGTGTCCAAGGCAGGCCTGGAGTGGCACTCAGTGCTCTGGGCTGGGGACAAGGTGGGGATGGGGCACAGGGGGATCCATGGGCTGAGAGGGCTCTCCCAATGCCTGCTCTGTGTCTTGCCTGGGATTATGATCCATGTATTTCTCCCTGACTGCCTTTTCCTCATCCATCCAACAAGCTGCATCAGCTTTCATCCCCCAGCCCTAACACACACATCTCATTCTGCCTTTAAAACTTCCCAGACAGTCACTTCAGGATGTCAGATTGGCAAAGGAGTGCCATTGTCTCCCTGGATTTTGATGTTTAATGTGCCCCTCTGTGGCTGAGGCTGGAATGCTGCATATGGAACCCCCAGGTTGGATAATCACTGTTGTTAATGAGAGTGGCCCCCCGAGAACCCAAACAACTGAAGTGGGCAATTACCTGATTTTAAATGTAATTTAAACATGATCCTCACAGGGAGAGAAGTTTTCATTTCAATAAAAGCTCCTGGCACTTCACTCTGAGGAGTGATGGGTGTTTGCAGCCTCCAGGGAGGGAGAGCTGAGTTGTAGGGGGATTCCATGGCCTGGAGTTAGGGAAGAAAGGCTGGGACAGCTGGGGGGGTCACCTGGAGAAGAGAAGGATCCAGGGAGAGCTGAGAGCCCCTTGCAGGGCCTGAAGGGGCTCCAGGAGAGCTGGAGAGGGACTGGGGACAAGGCATGGAGGGACAGGACACAGGGAATGGCTTCCCACTGCCAGAGGGCAGGGATGGATGGGAGATTGGGAAGGAATTGCTGGCTGGGAGGGTGGGCAGGCCCTGGCACAGGTTGGGCAGAGAAGCTGTGGCTGCCCCACCCCTGTGGATGCCATGGCAGGGAGCAGCTCACAGACGTGGCTGTTCTGCTCTCAGAGCCCATTTGAGGCTTTCACAATTATTTTGTTCCAAAGAAAAGCTCCTTTCAGAGTTT